>NC_091161.1:44824105-44854105 GCF_040958095.1 Procambarus clarkii
TCGTTGCTGCTCCTTCTCAGGATGCGGCTTCCCGCTTGGCTGCCTTATCTTGCCTTGGCGAGATCCCTGTTCGGGTCTCCAAGAACGTTCAGATGAATTCCAGTGTTGGCACTATTCTCCTCCCACCCCATGTTGCAACCGGTGTTCGGAATCTGCAGGATTGCCACGATGATATTCGGCATATCCTTAATGCCCAAGGCCATTCTGTCCTCCAGGTTGACTCGTTTACTCGTCCCCCTCGTGGTCGTCGCCGTCAACCCCTTCGCGTTGTGAAGATCACCTTTGATGGTAGGACCCTTCCATCCTCTGTCATTCTTGCTGGTGCTAGGTGCTCTGTCCAGGAGTATATTCCTTCTCCTCGACTTTGTAATAAGTGCTGGAGGTTTGGGCATGGTGCCCTCCGCTGCTCTGGGACTGTCTCTCTCTGTCCTTTGTGTGGGAGTGAAGGTCACTCTAAGTCGGAGTGCACTTCTCCCCAAGCTCGCTGCCTCAACTGCGGTGAGGCCCATCCTACGTTCTCCCGTGCCTGTGTCCATTACAAGCTTGAGGCGGCCGTCCTTAACCTGAAGCACCGGGAGCGTTTGTCTTTTCCTGAGGCGAGGCGCCAGGTTCGCCGGCTCCCGCCTTATACTAACATCTCTTATGCTCGCGTGTTGCGCTCTTCCTCTCCTCGTCCTTCCCCCCTTCCTCAGACTCTCAACCGTTTCCGGGCCTTGGACCCTGATACGCCCACTGCCCCCTCCTCTGTTCCTTTGAGTTCTTTCCCGAGGGGTCCCCCTCCTGGTCCTCTGTCTGGGGTTCCCCTTCTTTCGACCCGGTCTGTCATGTCTCCTGTGTCTTCTTCCTCGTCCCCCTCCGATCCTCCTTCCCATCCTCTTCCTCCATCTATCGGCTCTCCCCGCCGCCTGTCGGTGCAGGCGGATGTCCATCGCTCTCCTAACGGCCGTCGTGTGTGCTCTCGTTCGGCTTCTCCTGTTGAGACACTGGAATCCGTTGCCCGGTACGTAGTTGCTGGGACACCTGTCTCTTTAAGTCAGAAGCGTAAGCCTGGCTCCTCTCCTTCCTCTTCCCCGGCGGGTAAGAAGGCTTCGCTTTCTTCCTTAGCTCCTACTTCTGGCTCTGTTGCTCCTTCCCCTCCCGTTTCAGTGGTTGCGCCCCCTGTTCCTGCTATGGAGGTTTCTTTGGCCCCTGCTTCCCTTTCGGTTGCTGCTCTTGCTGGGGTGCGCTCCCCTCTTTCTACCCCCTCTTCCTACTCCCCCTCTTCCTACTGCTGTCCTTGACTGCTCCTCTCCGTTGTCTCCTCCTCTTCCTCCTCCTCCTCCGGACCCCGCCCGCCCACCTCTGATCTGTTCTCCCGTTTCCTTCCCTCCGTCTTTGCTCAGTTTACCCATGCCCCCTAACCCTGACTTTGCTGACCCTGATCCCGACCCTGATATTCTTTAACGTGCTCTGTTGCTCTTTCGCCTTTGTTTCTTCCTTGTTCTCTGTTTTTGTCCTTTCTCTTCCCGTCGTTGTCCATTCTTCAATGGAACGTTCGAGGTTATTACGCCAATTTCCTCGAACTCCAACTTCTGATTTCGCGGTTTTCGCCCCTTTGTGTCTGTCTCCAGGAGCCATTGCTTGGTGCTCGTCCTGGTCGTTTTCGTGGCTATTCCTTTCTCCCCCCCCCCCAGCCATTGCTGGGGCTTCTAATTCTTCTGCTCTCTTGATTCGTGCAGATGTTCCCTTTGTTCCTTTACTTTTTCCTTCGCCTCTCCATTGTTCTGCTGCTCGTATCTTTGTGGGGAAATGGTACACAGTTTGTTCCATTTATCTCCCCCGAGTGTCCCGCTCTCTCTTCCTGATTTGAAACACCTCCTAGACTCCTTGCCGGAGCCTGTGCTCCTGCTGGGTGACTTCAATTGTCGTCATTCTCTTTGGGGTGACGTTCTGACGAATACCCGGGGTCGCCTCCTTGAGCCGTTTCTCCTATCTTCTTCCCTGTCTCTTCTGAATTCTGGTGAGCCCACTCATTTGGACTCTCGGACTCGCGCCCTTTCTTGTCTTGATCTTTCTCTCTGCTCTTCTTCTCTTTACTTGGATTTCACGTGGCAGGTTCTTGATGACCTCCATGGAAGTGATCATTTCCCCATCCTTGTTTCCTTTTTCTCTTTTCGCCCTTCCCTCTCTTTCCCTAGGTGGCAGTTTGCTAAGGCAGACTGGACCCTATTTACCCTCAGTGCTGCTCTCTCTGACCTCTCCCTTCTGCCTCTCTCTCGCGCTCTCCTCCTTTTTCATGACACTGTCTTCAACGCTGCCCTCCGCTCTATTCCTCGCTCTTCCTCTCGGGGTCCACGGAAGTGCGTTCCCTGGTGGAATGCGGACTGTGCTCGGGCTGTCCGCTGTAAGCGTGCAGCCTGGAAGAGGCACCGCCGTAGGCAGACGACCGATTCTTTTCTTTTCTTTCGGAAAGCGAGTGCGGTGGCCCGTAGGGCCATCCGTACGGCTAAACGTGAATGTTGGGCATCTTATGTCTCAACAATTACGTCCGAAACCCCTCTGGCCCAGATCTGGAAGCGTATCCGCAAGATAGCGGGTAAGTTCGTTCCCGATGTTTCACCGGTCCTTCACCTCCATGATACTCTTGTGGCGGACCCGTTGCAGGTCGCTTCCGAACTGGGTTCCCACTTTTCTTCTGTTAGCTCTGGTCTTCATCTTCCCCAATCTTTCCTTCTTCGTAAACCTATCCTTGAGTCTCGTCCTTTGGATTTCTGCACTCATCTTCAGCTTCCCTATAATGATCCCTTCTCTCTCTCTGAACTTCGTTCTGCTCTGGCCCTCTGCGGTTCTACGGCGGCGGGCTCCGATGGTATTCATTATGAGATGCTTCGCCATCTCCCTCCGAGCACGTCTCAGTATTTACTGAGTCTGTATAATCGGATCTGGGAGTCGTCGTCAGTCCCTGAGGACTGGCTCGATGCCGTTGTCCTCCCTGTTCGCAAACCGGGGTCTCTGGGTACTTCCCCTAAGGACTTTCGCCCTATTGCTCTCACAAGTTGTGTCTGCAAACTTTTTGAACGTATGGTTAACGTTCGTCTGATGTGGTTCCTGGAACACCATCACCTCCTCTCCCCTTCTCAATTTGGTTTCCGCAAGTGCCGCAGCACGACAGATGTCCTGGTGAACTTGGAGGTCTATATTCGTACTGCTTTTGCTGCGAAGACCTCCGTTGTTGCCGTCCTTTTTGACCTGGAAAAGGCTTACAACACCACTTGGCCTTATCATATCCTATCTCAACTTCATTCTTTTGGCCTTCGTGGTCATCTCCCTCTCTTTCTCCGCAGCTTCCTCTCTCGTCGTTCCTTTCGGGTGCGCCTTGGTACCGCTCTCTCTCCTCTTTTCAGCAATATGAAGGTGTGCCCCAGGGTAGTGTTCTGAGCACTACTCTTTTTCTGGTTGCCCTCAATGGTCTTCTTTCCTCTCTTCCTTCTGGTGTCTTCTCCGCTCTCTATGTCGATGATCTTACCCTTTGTTGTCAGGGTGATGATTCGCCTCTCCTTCAACGCCGGCTTCAACTTGCAATTGATGCCGTGTCGTCTTGGGCCACTGATCATGGCTTCAAGTTCTCTACTTCTAAGACTTGTGCCATGACATTTACGCGGAAACGGGTTGTTCTTCGTCCCTCTTTGTCACTTTATGGTCATCCCCTTGAATACAAAGATTCCGCGAAGCTTTTGGGGTTATTCCTTGACACTCGTTTGTCTTGGTCTCCCCATATCTCTTACCTCCGTGTTGAGTGCTCTAAGGCCCTTACCCTCCTTCGGGTCTTGTCCCATACTTCTTGGGGGGCAGATAGGCGCACTCTCCTTGCTTTACATTCTTCTCTCGTCCTGTCTAAGCTCGATTATGGTTGCCCTGCTTACTCGTCTGCTTCTCCTTCTACTCTTCGCCGTCTTGATGCTTTGCACCATACTGGGTTGCGCCTCAGTTCTGGTGCCTTTCGTTCGACTCCCGTCCTTAGCCTGTATGTTGACACTGGCTTCCTGTCTCTCCAGGACCGCCGTGATCGCTACTGTCTTCGCTATCTTGCGCGGTCCTTGCAACATCCTTCCTCTCGCCTCTGTCGTGCTTTAACTTTTACCCCTCCTGCGGTTCCTGTTCCTCTTCACCACCTCCCTCTTTCTGTCCGGTTATCTCGCCTGCAGGATTCTCTTTCCGTTCGTATTTCTGATGTTTCTCCTCGTGTTGTTCCTTCTTTGCCCCCGTGGAGGGTCCCTCTTCCGCGGTTTTGTACTTCCTTGACCCGTATCAAAGCTTTTACCCCTCCTACGGTTCTAAAACGCCTTTTCCTCGAGCACTTTTCTTCTCACTCCCGCTCCGTTTCTGTCTTCACCGATGGGTCTAAGTCAGCGGACGGTGTTGGCTACTCTGTTGTTTTTCCTGATCGCACTTATATGTGTCGCTTGCCTCCGGAGACTAGCATCTTTACAGCGGAACTTTATGCTATTCTCTATGCTCTTCGTCTCCTACTTTCTCGTTGTCAGTCTTCCTTTGTAGTTGTTGTTGACTCTCGTAGTGCCCTCATGGCTCTCGGGTCCTTTAATCCAGTTCATCCAGTGGTTGTCGAGATCCAGCATTGGCTGTTTCTCGTTCATAGTAAATTTAAGTCGGTTGAGTTTTGTTGGGTTCCCAGCCATATTGGTGTGTCTTTAAATGAGCGTGCGGATGCTGCCGCCAAGGAAGCTGTCCGCTCTTGTCCCATCTCTCGTAAGGGCATTCCGTATTCCGACTTTTACCCGGTTATCCATTCCTCAGTCCTTACCCGTTGGCAGGCTTCTTGGTTGTCTGTTACTGGTAACAAGCTACGTACTCTTAAATGTTGTGTTTCCTCGTGGCAGTCCTCCTTCCACCGTAACCGGCGGTGGGAAACAGCTCTGGCGAGGTTGCGTATTGGCCATACTCGCTTAACCCATGGTCACTTGATGGAGCGCCGCCCTGCTCCTTATTGTCCTAGTTGCATTGTCCCTCTTACGGTCGTGCATGTCCTTCTTGAATGTCCTGACTTCCAGGACGAGCGTATGTCTTGCTTTCCGACCGCCCCTCGCGGTCACCTGTCCCTCGATAGAATTCTTGGTGACTCGGATACTTTTGATATCGTTCGCCTTATGCGTTTTTGTTCTCGTATTGGCATCCTTGGTGATATTTAGCGCCCTCTGATTATTTTGCGTATTTGATGGTGCTACATAGCCTTCCCGGTTTGGTGCCTTCTTTTGATAATTACTTACTTACTTGTACGAGACCAGAGGCTCACACGGGAGCAAATTCGGCTCCTGTTAAATTTACTTGGACGTAGTGTTATGGAAACCAAAGGTGTACCATTTTTCAACACGCTGTCTACATATCAAGTTAAGTGGTCTATCCGAAACCCGTTTATCATTCATTTATGGCCATTAATGTCAGGATATAGGGTGACCCGGTTAGATCGCGAAATCGCCTCAAACTAAAGGTAATTAAGCCAGGTCTTTAATGTTCCATGTACTGTATAGTGTTTTCTCTGATATAGCTTGTCATATATAGGATTCTGGCTTCTCAGCTAGCGCACTTTTGACAGGTCAAGACGAGCAAGCAAGATTTGTGCACCAGTTACTGGGTGATATGGAAGCTACCTCAAAGAGGATAATTTGGTGTCTACACCCTAGTTATACCTGGTGGACTAACCTGCTGTACTATAAGATAAGGAACCTCATCAATGTATGTAGCTATTACTGTAGTTTGATTGGCTGCATATATATTAAACTATTAAACCCCCCCTAATGTGTAGAGGATCGATTTGTGAGATTATGAGATTATTGCAGAAATACAGTCCACTTATCATTATACAAATTGCTATCGAAGTATATAAATTAACGTAAATATAAATTCATATAAATTAAATAAATATAAATCTCACAGGTCGGTTCCCACATCCTGCGCTGTGATTGAGTAGTGTCGGCATTGTGGATATTGGTGATGACAGAGACGGGGCGCTTGTCCTTCCAAACTATAACAAAGGTGTTATCCTTACGCATGTATAGGGTCGTGTCGGTTGCCATTTTACCCTTTACCACTTGTTGCAGATCCTTGGGGGCGCCACGTTGGAGTCTAAGTGTGCCACATGTGTAAACACCCACTTCACGTAATTGTTCTGTTAGGCTTACCGAGTTATAGTAGTTATCCATATACAGATGATAACTCTTGTTGACTAGGGGCGCCATCAACCCCATCACGGTTTCCACTGTCGTTTTTCCAATTCCACAATACACATCAAATTTATATATGTAGCCTGATGTCCCTTCGGCCAACATATAAAATTTTACACCATATTTATCAGGCTTGTTGGGATTGTAGACCTTGAAAGAGAGGCGGCCGCGCCATGCCATTGTACCCTCATCGAGACTCAATTCTTTTTTGGGGATATATACAGATGCAAATTTTTCTGAAAAATAGTCCATTAGTGGTCTCACTTTTATCAGTCGGTCACTATTATTCACAGGAACGCCTTTTTTGTTATACATGTTGAAGAACTTAGAAATGTGTTGGAACCGAGCAGATGACATAAACAAGTTGAAGAAGCGACAATGCCACATCTGATTCGTCTGCCAGTACATCCTCATTGTAGGCATCTTCACTATGCCCATCAGTATGCACAGGGCCAAATATCGGGCCATTTCTTTCACAGACACTGGTTTCCACGTGTTTCTTGCTGAGTCAGCCATGAGATGTATGATGTGTGTGGCATGCAAATTGGTTTCATACGCTAAGTATTCAACCATTGCTCTAGTGAAAAACAGTTGTAAAAACTGCAATGGAGTAGTAGGTAGTGGAATTGTTAGGCCAGGGTTTGCAGTAAAGTCATCAACGATGGGAGGAGTATTGCTACGATTCCAGTCATCACCCAGCTTAGCCCTCTTTGGTACCGGACACGTGCGGTTTCCGCGTGGCGGGGCAGGGGCTTCTTCTTCACTCTCATCCTCACTCTCACTCGAAATATCATCATCAGTTGTGGAAACCTCATATAACACATCATTTTCAGTTCGTCAGCCTCAAATTCATCATCAGAAGACCCTGAAAAGGCTTCAACAACGTCGGGAATCTTGGCTTGACCCCACGATACAGATCGTGAATCATGGCGATCTCTTCTGCTTTCCTAGATTTCCTACCTTTCTTTTGCGTTCCACTGCTTGTTCCTGGTGCAGCATCCATGTTGAAGGTATTGAATGGGTTTTAGGTACACGAGAACGGAAACGGAACGGAAATAAATGCGTAAAACGGGTCACGTTTGCCGCGAGAGGGGAGCGCAGTGTGGGCACTTGGAGTGTCAACAAAACAATGGGCCGACCACGTGATCGGGTAGGCCGAGATGCCATGTGTTCGGTGAGGGAGAACGGGAATTTCATGGAGAAAAATCTGAGAGTATCCCCATCCATTTCGGTTAAAAAATGGAATTTATAGAAATATTTTTTCGATGGACGAGAAAAGTAGGCTGTTATGCGGAATCGTAAGAAAAAACGATGACGAGTTATATCTAATATAAAGCGCGAAAGTGTTAATACAGTATGAGTGAGAGGTTTAGCAACCGTCGCCTGGTCAGCAATCCTTCCTTCCGCCTCCCTCACTACCACCAACACCCTCACTACCACCACCAACACTCTCCCTCCCTCACTGCTTCTATCCCTCCCTGCCTCTCCCCCTCAATGCCTCCTTCCATCAATCACTACTGCCCATCCCTCCCTCAATACCTTCAGGGTCAGTGGCCCATTGCCATGTGAGGGCCCGCCGATACCGAAACAAACCCAATATCGACCGCCAGACCGGTATATGAGGTTGCAGATACCGGGTCTCCCAAACCGGTCAATGGAACTGGCAGATTGGTAAATAAGAGACTGTTAAATAGAGTCGATACTGTATCTACATATGTGTTTACCACAACAAACCACTAAGGTGGTAAGCTGAGTCAAAAAGCAGCAAGGAGTGGCCGGCACACCAGCCAGCCACTGGCTGCCACTCACTCCTTCACCAAAATTCTCCTCCCACTATACTGTTTTTGCTTTTATTCAGCTATGTACAGACGTTATATATAAGTATCTGCATGTTTTGTTCACCATAGTAAACCACTATGCTGATATAGTAAGTGCAGACAGCAACAGGTAACCATACAGATTCGGCAGTCGATGCTTCAGACCTCCCACCCACAACTTACTCATCTCACAGCACAGCCACAAATTATCACACCAATCCTGCTATTGTCAGAATCCTGGTAATTTTTATCACAGTCAGGGGGTCTTCCTGTAATACTATCATTGCTAAATAATACCAGTTACATTATATTTTTTTACATTTTTAGGTGAAACTGTGGTCACAAGCTGAACAACAGTGTTGTGAGCTCATGCTGCTTGTGCCAGCCTGGCGGCTCACTCAGTACTGAGGGCCCCTCACACCCGGAAATGTTGCCGACAATTTTTTTTTTTTTTAAATGGCGTCTGTTTACAAGAGCCCTGCGGAAGGTGATGGTGAACCCCTTGTATCTGCGGGCCGTTTAAATAGTACGCCATATTTTTTATGGAGTTTTATTATTTTTATTTAAACTCCAGTTTAACCCTCAAACCGCTAGGGGCCCAAATGGAATTCACACCCACAGGCGCAACAAAAAAAAAATCCAAAAAATTCTTTCGTCTTATAGAAGTGTTCATTTTTGTTTCCTAATCACGGAAAAAAATAGCATATAGTAGGTGGCATATTTTACCCGCAATAGGGTAGGGAAGTGTGGCAAAAAAGGGGCGTTGGCAGAGCCTTCGCCAGACGAGGTCTACTCCGCCCGAGCTGTCAGACGGCAGTTGCCACAAATATATTATTACCTAATTATTTCAATGTCTCTGATTGATTTTTTCTTAGTTTTTTTGCAGTAAATATTATTCCATACAGTGAATTGTGGTAATATTTATATTATAAAATGTGTGAACCATTGCTGTACTCAAAATTATGGTGTGCATATTAGTGATTCAATTATTATGTTCATAAAACAATAAACAAATAGTTTTGCTGTTGTTACACTATATACACAGGTTATATATAAGTATTTGCATGTTTTGTACACCATAACAAACTACTAAGTTGGTCTTGTGAGTCAAAAAAGCAACGAGGAGTGACCGCCAAACACCAGCGAGCACTCGCTGCCACTCCCCTCCCTCAACACCTCCTCCACTCACCCTCATTCACCTCCCACAATACTCCTTCTGTATTTATTCACGTATACACAGACGTCAATATATACGTATTTGCATGTTTTGTTCACTATAACTGTACATCTAAGCTTGTATGGTGAGTAAAGGCCATAAGACGTAGCTACTCACACAGTCAGCTGACTTGGTGGCCGCCCTCAAGGCCAGACGCACTAATATTTCTCCTCCAACAATATTGTTTGTTGTGTTATTACGCTATATACACACATTATATATAAGTATCTACCTGTTTTATTCACCATACCTAAACAAATAAGCTGGTATGGTGCCCAAAAGACCATAGTGGCCATCAGTAAACAACATGCCAAGTCCTGCAGACGACGCTCCTCCCTCACCAAAATGGCGGCTCCCAACCTACTCCTCTCGCTGTTATCTCACACTATACACACGTTATATATAAGTATCTACATTTGTGTTCACCATATCGAACCACTAAGCTGGTATGGTGAGTGCAGTCAATAAATGGTGGCCACACAGTCAGAAAACGACGCCACAACCCTCCCTCCCACAGCCTTACTCCTCCCTCCATGGAGCACAGCGATAAATATCACCACAATCCTGCTATTATCAGAATCCTGGTCAGTTTTACCACAGTCAGGGGGCTTCAGTAATACTATCACTGCTAAAATAATAGCAGTATCATTTATATTATGGTATTTGTAGGCGATGCTGTGGTCACAAGCTGAACAGCGGTGCTGTGAGCTCGTGCTGCGTGCACCAGCCTTGGTGGCTTGCTCAATACTGACGCTGTAACACCCAAGAATGTTGGCCTGGATTTTTTTTCTAGATGGCATCTGGCAACTATCGGTCGTGGCTGTACTATAGCTGCCCCTATCCCAGCCGGGGCGTTTAAATTATAGCGCTAGACACGAAATCATATATAAATGATGTGCGCGGTTTCGGTTTTGTCACTGATATCATTTATATATGATATGCGTGGTTTGAGGGTTAAATAGCGGGTAGTACTCCAAAAGTCATATTGCGCATCCGCAAACATGTGGGTGCGCACGTTTGCGTCAGTTACTCAACATGTCATAACGTGTTGTGCAGTTTAAGGGTTAACCATCGCACTGCACAGAGTGCCTTGAGGCATTAGATTGGGGGTACACAGAGCATCAGATTGGGGGTTAGATCAGGGGATTCCTTCCTACAGAAGGATTCCTTCCTCCTTAGATTCCTTCCTACAGAAGGAATAGAAAAAACTGACTTCGGAAGCGTAGCAAGTCTGTCTGAAACATGTTCCTTTGAGGAAAGCCAGAAAGAGATCCAACGTAGAAAGAGAACGCAGACGACACTATAAACGCAGGAAAAAAATAACAGAAGTGCTTATGCAGACAGGAATTTCCCGTCAAAGAGGGAATACAGTACTATAATGGTTCTTTCTCCAAATAAAACAAAGATATACAGTATAGGTAAAATATATCAGCCAGCAGACTGCTAACAGGTACCAATCCCTGCGCACAGGAATCTTAGCAGATACAGTACAGTATTGGAATTATTAAAAAAAAATCCTATTTGAGAAATCTTTACTAGATTTCGAAGATTCTGTATTTGGTATTTGTTGACTTTAAACGACTTGGTAATCTCTCAATCTTTTCTTTCACAGCTCCTACGGTCACCAGAAGAATAATACCTGCAGTGCCAGAAACCAGTGGTATTGAATAATACCTGCAGTGCCAGGACCCAGTGGTGTTGAATAATACCTGCAGTGTCAGCATCCACACACAGTGTCAGATATACTGCATACATGTTGTCAGCAGCATTATGAAACACATTATGGTGTAAGAAATACTACATGTAAATGGGTAAGACTGTCTTCAGCACACTCATGTGAATGACTACATGTATTATCAATATGTCATGCATTATTAACATCTCATGTACTATGGTAACAAAGGAAATGTGTATTTAAATTAAATTTGGTGTATCATTAATTTAAAAATCTCGGTATTTATTAGCTCATTGTGTATGTGGTACAGTATTGTTTTTAATACTATTGTTTGGCAAGAATACATTTTAAGATTTTCAAATTAATTATTTTTATTATCAGGTTCTAATATAAAAAAGTTTAATATATATTTTCAGTTTTAAAACATTTCATACTTTTTCTCCTATGTGAGCCATTGTAAATGTTGAGAAAGCATTAAAATAAATAATCTTTATACTGTATAGTAATTATGATTTTTTTCTTAGGTAATTTGCTCTTAAGCTCGAAAGGCTCTCCAAATAAGATAATATATCAGTGTTCTTAATGCTCAGAATTTATTTATTTTTTCACATATTTACGTGACTGTATATGTGAATACAGTCATGTAAATATTTAAAAATAACAATGTGCATGGTACATTGGATCAGTAAGTTCTTGTAAAAATCACATACGTATATTTTTGCAAATGACAAACCACATGAGGGTCCACTGTACCTGACTCTTGTGCTATGGTTATATTTATAATAAGACATCCATCAGTTCTGTGGTTATATTTATAAGAGAACATCCCTCAATTCTCTGATCATATTTGTAATAAGACATTCCTCAGTTCTGTGGTTATATTTATAATAAGACATTCCTCAGTTCTGTGGTTATATTTATAATAAGACATCCCAAATTCTATGGTCATATTTGTAATAAGGTTCTGTAGTGAAACATCTTAATACTGTGGCTGTATTTATAATAAACCATCCCTCTCTGCTGTTGCTATATGTACAGTATGATAAATCAGTATAATTATAAATAAATTTATAATATATTTAATTTTCCTATACAAAGACATTTTGTTAAATCTTAAAAAAAAAAAAAAAAATTGCCACAGGATTTGTTTGTAATGTTTACAAAGTTATACACGGACACTAACTTTCCTGCTGGTGAACGCATGTGGAGACGTAGATTTGTATGTTTGCTTTTACACTTGCTGATTCACAGGAAATATCGTAGAGTATATTTTATGTCTAGCACATTTTATAATATAATAAGCACAATATTATCTTACTATTTATGAATAATACCAGTGGTTTACATATTGTAACTTTTTTCCATTCTCTTGTGTCTTTGACAAGTAATTAAATTACTTTATATTCCTACAAAAGTTAATTAGATTATTCCAATTGCTTATCTGATATTGAGTGCCATCTGTTGACAACAGAGTTAACACTATAACCTGTGTGCTCTATTCTGGTTACTCTATACTGATTGCAATGTAGTTACTTGAATTACTTATATATCCGACAGTCCAAGTGTTTTTGGCATCTCTTAACAATATTTGCTTTAGTAATAAATAAAAGCTCATGCATTTAAAATATATCAAATATATTACAAAGATTTATAAAGAACACAACAATTTATAAAGGAGACAAATACTAATAATAATTGTCTACAAGACTTAACTAATGAAATGTAGAATATTTCATTAGATAATACTTGCTTTTTGGATCAAATAGCTGTAAAGGTTTATACAATCAAGAAAACTGTACAAATATTTATTAAAAAGAAAAATGTCATCAGTGTTGAATGTTCAAAATTATATTATGAAAACATCTCGCATAATAGCATACAAAACAGAGAAAAAAAATAAATACATTGTCTAAACTACTTTCAAAAATATCAAAATTTATATAAGTGACCGTTCAGGAGAAAAGTCATGTCACTGTAGAATGTGTCTGAAAGACTTTAAAAATAAATTATGGCTAATAACACACACACAAGGATTCATACAGGAGAGAAACCATATCACTGTTCAGTGTGTCAAAAAGACTTTTCACAAAAATCAGGTCTAAGAATACACATGAGGATTCATACAGGAGAGAAACCATATCACTGTTCAGAGTGTCAAAAAGACTTTTCACAAAAATCAGGTCTAAGAATACACATGAGGATTCATACAGGAGAGAAACCATATCACTGTTCAGAGTGTCAAAAAGACTTTTCACACAAATTATCTCTAATAACACACATGAGGATTCATACAGGAGAGAATGCATATCACTGTTCAGTGTGTCAAAAAGACTTTTCACAAAAATCATCTCTAATAAGACACATGAGGATTCATACAGGAGAGAAACCATATCACTGTTCAGTATGTCAAAAAAACTTTACTCGAAAATCAAATCTAATAACACACATGAGGATTCATACAGGAGAGAAACCATATCACTGTTCAGTATGTCAAAAAGACTTTTCACAAAAATTATCTCTAATAATACACATGAGGATTCATATAGGAGAGAAACCATATCACTGTTCAGTATGTCAAAAAGACTTTTCACACAAATTATCTCTAATAACACACATGAGGATTCATACAGGAGAGAAACCATATCACTGTTCAGAGTGTCAAAAAGACTTTTCACTAAAATCAAGTCTAATAACACACATGAGGATTCATACAGGAGAGAATGCATATCACTGTTCAGTGTGTCAAAAAGACTTTTCACTTAAATCAAATCTAATAACACACATGAGGATTCATACAGGAGAGAAACCATATCACTGTTCAGTATGTCAAAAAAACTTTTCACTTAAATCATATCTAATAACACACATGAGGATTCATACAGGAGAGAAACCATATCACTGTTCAGAGTGTCAAAAAGACTTTTCACTTAAATCAAATCTAATAACACACATGAGGATTCATACAGGAGAGAAACCATATCACTGTTCAGAGTGTCAAAAAGACTTCACAAAAATCAGATCTAAGAAAACACATGAGGATTCATACAGGAGAGAAACCATATCACTGTTCAGTGTCAAAAAGACTTTTCAGAAAAATCAGATCTAATAACACACATGAGGATTCATACAGGAGAGAAATCATATCACTGTTCAGAGTGTCAAAAAGACTTTGCACTAAAATCAGATTTAATAACACACATGAGGATTCATACAGGAGAGAAACCATATCACTGTTCAGTGTGTCAAAAAGACTTTGCACTAAAATCAGATTTAATAACACACATGAGGATTCATACAGGAGAGAAACCTTATCACTGTTCAGTGTGTCAAAAAGACTTTTCACAAAAATCAAATCTAATAAAGCACATTAGGTTTCATACAGCATAAGTCATTTGAATATTGTCAAAAACACACAGAAATCACAATAGCGTGATGCATCAATGAACAAATCCACAAGGACCGTGACGAGGATTCGAACCTACGTCAGAGATCATCCCAGACGCTGCCTTATCGACTGAGCTACGACATGGTAAAAAGAGTTGAAACCCGAAGTTTTAATGAACCTACTTGAATCCTGCAGCCTCTCCGAGACATAAATCAGGGTTTTACACAGCTCCCCCCATGCACTCTAGCTATGTCAATAGGCCGTTCTACCTCTTCTGACGTAGGTTCGAATCCTCGTCACGGCCCTTGTGGATTTGTTCATTGAAGCATCACGCTATCGTGATTTCTGTGTGTAATGAAGTGAGGGGAAGAGGTAGAACAGCCAAAGAACTCCCTCCCAAAAGAAAAGAAAACTTACTTGGCGTGGTTATTACTTTCTCTTTTCCCCTCCAGCTTTTACTGCACATAAGTCTACTGCTCTCTTGATCTGTCTTGATATTCCCTTCATTCCCCGACTTTTTCAGTCACCCATTCAGTGTTTTGTGGTCCGTATCTTTGTGAGTAAATGGTATACAGTCTGTTCCGTTTATTTCCCCTCAAATTTTACGCTTTCTCTTCATGATCCTAAACACTTGTTGGACTCTTTACCAGAGCCTGTGCTCCTTTTGGATGATTTTAACTGTCAGCATACCATCTGGGGAGATATTCTGACAAACACCCGGGGACGCCTTCTTGAACCATTTGTGCTCACTTCTCTTCCTTTATAACTAGTGAATTCTGGTGAACCCACTCATGTTGATTCCCCACCCTTTCCTATATTGATCTTTCTGCTTATCTTCTCTTTATATGGACTTCACCTGGCGGGTTCTTGATGACCTACATAACAGTGACCTTTTCCCCATCCTTCTCACTTTTCTTCTCACCTCCCCTCTCCTTCCCTAGGTGGAAGTTTGACAAGACTATTTGGAACCTCTTTACCTTTGTGTTACTCCCCCCTCCCCGCTCAGCTCGTTGTCGCCGTGTGGGGGCTTAGTGGGCGGCTGTCGGAGTGTGATGCTCCTTGGGACAGTCCTCTGTCCTTTTCTAGCCTTGTGCTCCTGCTGCCGTCCTCTCCAATTCTGCTGGGCATCTTTTCCTTTTCCTTCTGTTTCGTTTTTCTCCCCCCTCTTCTCCTATCTGCTTGCCGTTTCCTGCCAACCTTTTGCTCGTTCTGGTTCTTCCCTTGGACTTCTTCTATTTTGACGCCCGGGATCTTGAGGAGGCATACTCTTGCACCCGTAGAACTGTAGTACCCGACGTCGAGAGCGAGGGGAACCTTTTATTGTCAATCCCCCTTTCGTCACTGAACCCGATCTCGACGGACTGTCAGTTTCTTAAGGTGGCGTTTGTGGGGCGTATACTCACGACGCATCCCTAGGAGGCCCCGGCAAGATCGGCGATAGCTTCTTGTTGGGTGTCCTGCCTCTAATTGTGGCTCCATGGTGGGTGTGGGGGCACATTCGTGAATGAATTCTTCTTTTCGTCAAGATGATAACCCCTGTTTCGGCTGCTTCTGGTTTAGCTTCTCAGGCTCGTGGGGTGGGCGACCAAGCCCCCGAGTCGGTCCGTATTGGAAGACCGGGCTCTGTAGCCTCCGCTGCATTGGGCCCCGACCTTGCTCCTCCTTTGGCCTCTCTGACTCCTTCCCCTGGCTCCCCTCTCTCCTCTGTGGTTGGGTCGAGCCCCAAGCCCCCAGTGGTGACTACCTCGTCCCCTGGCGCGGCTCCTTCTCTAGTTGTAACTACTGCGCCTTTTAACCCCTCTCTCTCTGGGGGTTCTCACCGCCGTCCTCGTCACGGCCGCCCTCGCTCGATTCCTTCCAGTTCTGCTACATTATCAAGCCTTGTTTGGTCCCGCTTCGTGGGCCAAATATTTTGATCTCCTCCCTCTTGATTCTGCACCTCCTGACGATTTCTCCCTCCATCGACATCTCGTTGATTCTGTGGATGCCTCCATTACTTTCAACCCCACTCGTCTTGGTACACGTGTCGTTGCTGCTCCTTCTCAGGATGCTGCTTCCCGCTTGGTTGCCTTATCCTGCCTTGGCGAGACCCCTGTTCGGGTCTCAAAGAACGCTCAGTTGAATGCCAGTGTTGGCACTATTTTGCTCCCGCCCCATGTTGCGACCGGTGTTCGGGACCTGCGCGACTGCCACGACGATATTCGACATATCCTTGCTGCCCAGGGCCATTCTATTCTCCAGGTGGACACGTTTACTCGTCCCCCTCGTGGTAGTCGCCGTCAACCCCTCCGGGTTGTGAAGATTACCTTTGATGGTAGGACCCTTCCACCCTCTGTCATTCTTGCTGGTGCCAGGTGCTCTGTCCAGGAGTACATTCCTTCTCCTCGGCTCTGCAACAAGTGCTGGAGGTTTGGGCATGGTGCCCTCCGCTGTTCCGGGACTCTCTCTCTCTGTCCTTTGTGTGGGGGCGAAGGTCACTCTAAGTCGGAGTGCACTTCTCCCAAGGCTCGTTGCCTCAACTGCGGTGAGGCCCATCCTGCCTTCTCCCGTGCGTGTGTCCATTACAAGCTTGAGGCAGCCGTCCTCAACTTGAAGCACCGGGAGCGTTTATCTTTTCCTGAGGCGAGACGCCAGGTTCGCCGGCTCCCGCCTTATGCTAATATCTCTTAAGCTCGCGTGTTGCGCTCTTCCTCTCCTCGTCCTTCCCGCCTTCCTCAGACTCACAACCGTTTCCGGGCCTTGGACCCTGATGCGCCACTGCCCCCTCCTCTGTTCCTTTGGGTTCTCTCCCGAAGGATCCTCCTCGTGGTCCTCTGTCTGGGGTTCCCCTTCCTTCTACCCGGTCTGTCGTGTCTCCTGTGTCTTCTTCCTCGTCCCCCTCCGATCCTCCTCCCCATCCTCTTCCTCCATTTATCGGCTCTCCCCACCGCCTGTCGGTGCGGGCGGATGTCCATCGCTCTCCTAACGGCCGTCGTGTGTGCTCTCGTTCGGCTTCTCCTGTTGAGACACTGGAATCCGTTGCCTGGTACGTAGTTGCTGGGACACCGGTCTCTTTAAGTCAGAAGCATAAGCCTGGCTCCTCTCCTTCCTCTTCCCCGGCGGGTAAGAAGGCTTCGCTTTCTTCCTCAGCTCCTACTTCTGGCTCTGTTGCTCCTTCCCCTCCCGTTTCAGTGATTACGCCCCCTGTTCCTGCTATGGAGGTTTCTTTGGCCCCTGCTTCCCTTTCGGTTGCTGCTCTTGCTGGGGTGCGCTCCCCTCTTTCTACTCCCCCTCTTCCTGCTGCTGTCCTTGACTGCTCCTCTCCGTTGTCTCCTCTTCCTCCTCCTCCTCCGGACCCCGCCCGCCCTCCTCTGATCTGTTCTCCCGTTTTCTTCCCTCCGTCTTTGCTCAGTTTACCCATGTCCCCTAACCCTGACTTTGCTGACCCTGATCCCGACCCTGATATTCTTTAACGTGCTCTGTTGCTCTTTCGCCTTTGTTTCTTCCTTGTTCTCTGTTTTTGTCCTTTCTCTTCTCGTCGTTGTCCATTCTTCAATGGAACGTTCGAGGTTATTACTCCAATTTCCTCGAACTCCAACTTCTGATTTCGCGGTTTTCGCCCCTTTGTGTCTGTCTCCAGGAGCCAATGCTTGGTGCTCGTCCTGGTCGTTTTCGTGGCTATTCCTTTCTCTCCCCCCCCCCCCAGCCATTGCTGGGGCTTCTAATTCTTCTGCTCTCTTGATTCGTGCTGATGTTCCCTTTGTTCCTTTGCTTTTTCCTTCGCCTCTCCATTGTTCTGCTGCTCGTATCTTTGTGGGGAAATGGTACACAGTTTGTTCCATTTATCTCCCCACGAGTGTCCCGCTCTCTCTTCCTGATTTGAATCACCTCCTAGACTCCTTGCCGGAGCCTGTGCTCCTGCTGGGTGACTTCAATTGTCGTCATTCTCTTTGGGGTGACGTTCTGACGAATACCCGGGGTCACCTCCTTGAGCCGTTTCTCCTCTCTTCTTCCCTGTCTCTTCTGAATTCTGGTGAGCCCACTCATTTGGACTCTCGGACTCGCACGCTTTCTTGTCTTGATCTTTCTCTCTGTTCTTCTTTTCTTTACTTAGATTTCACGTGGCAGGTTCTTGATGACCTCCATGGAAGTGATCATTTCCCCATCCTTGTTTCCTTTTTCTCTTTTCGCCCTTCCCTCTCTTTCCCTAGGTGGCAGTTTGCTAAGGCAGACTGGACCCTATTTACCCTCAGTGCTGCTCTCTCTGACCTCTCCCTTCTGCCTCTCTCTCGCGCTCTCCTCCTTTTTTCATGACACTGTCTTCAACGCTGCCCTCCACTCTATTCCTCGCTCTTCCTCTCGGGGTCCACGGAAGTGCGTTCCCTGGTGGAATGCGGACTGTGCTGGGGCTGTCCGCTGTAAGCGTGCAGCCTGGAAGAGGCACCGCCGTAGGCAGACGACCGATTCTTTTCTTTTCTTTCGGAAAGCGAGTGCGGTGGCCCGTAGGGCCATCCGTACGGCTAAACGTGAATGTTGGGCATCTTATGTCTCAACAATTACGTCCGAAACCCCTCTGGCCCAGATCTGGAAGTGTATCCGCAAGATAGCGGGTAAGTTCGTTCCCGATGTTTCACCGGTCCTTCACCTCCATGATACTCTTGTGGCGGACCCGTTGCAGGTCGCTTCCGAACTGGGTTCCCACTTTTCTTCTGTTAGCTCTGGTCTTCATCTTCCCCAATCTTTCCTTCTTCGTAAACCTGTCCTTGAGTCTCGTCCTTTAGATTTCTGCACTCATCTTCAGCTTCCCTATAATGATCCCTTCTCTCTCTCTGAACTTCGTTCTGCCCTGGCCCTCTGCGGTTCTACGGCGGCGGGCTCCGATGGTATTCATTATGAGATGCTTCGCCATCTCCCTCCGAGCAGGTCTCAGTATTTACTGAGTCTGTATAATCGGATCTGGGAGTCGTCGTCAGTCCCTGAGGGCTGGCTCAATGCCTTTGTCCTCCCTGTTCGCAAACCGGGGTCTCTGGGTACTTCCCCTAAGGACTTTCGCCCTATTGCTCTCACAAGTTGTGTCTGCAAACTCTTTGAACGTATGGTTAACGTTCGTCTGATGTGGTTCCTGGAACACCATCACCTCCTCTCCCCTTCTCAATTTGGTTTCCGCAAGTGCCGCAGCACGACAGATGTCCTGGTGAACTTGGAGGTCTATATACGTACTGCTTTTGCTGCGAAGACCTCCGTTGTTGCCGTCCTTTTTGACCTGGAAAAGGCTTACGACACCACTTGGCGTTATCATATCCTATCTCAACTTCATTCTTTTGGCCTTCGTGGTCATCTCCCTCTCTTTCTCCGCAGCTTCCTCTCTCGTCGTTCCTTTCGGGTGCGCCTTGGTACCGCTCTCTCTCCCTCTTTTCAGCAATACGAAGGTGTGCCCCAGGGTAGTGTTCTGAGCACTACTCTTTTTCTGGTTGCCCTCAATGGTGGTCTTTCCTCTCTTCCTTCTGGTGTCTTCTCCGCTCTCTATGTCGATGATCTTATCCTTTGTTGTCAGGGTGATGATTCGCCTCTCCTTCAACGCCGGCTTCAACTTGCAATTGATGCCGTGTCGTCTTGGGCCACAGATCATGGCTTCAAGTTCTCTACTTCTAAGACTTGTGCCATGACTTTTACGCGGAAACGGGATGTTCTTCGTCCCTCTTTGTCACTTTATGGTCATCCCCTTGAATACAAAGATTCCACGAAGCTTTTGGGGTTATTCCTTGACACTCGTTTGTCTTGGTCTCCCCATATCTCTTACCTCCGTGTTGAGTGCTCTAAGGCCCTTACCCTCCTTCGGGTCTTGTCCCATACTTCTTGGGGGGCAGATAGGCGCACTCTCCTTGCTTTACATTCCCCTCTCGTCCTGTCTAAGCTCGATTATGGTTGCCCTGCTTACTCGTCTGCTTCTCCTTCTACTCTTCGCCGTCTTGATGCTTTGCACCATACTGGGTTGCGCCTCAGTTCTGGTGCCTTTCGTTCGACTCCCATCCTTAGCTTGTATGTTGACACTGGCTTCCTGTCTCTCCAGGACCGCCGTGATCGCTACTGTCTTCGCTATCTTGCGCGGTCCTTGCAACATCCTTCCTCTCGCCTCTGTCGTGCTTTAACTTTTACCCCTCCTGCGGTTCCTGTTCCTCTTCACCACCTCCCTCTTTCTGTCCGGTTATCTCGCCTGCAGGATTCTCTTTCCGTTCGTATTTCTGATGTTTCTCCTCGTGTTGTTCCTTCTTTCCCCCGTGGAGGGTCCCTCTTCCGCGGTTTTGTACATCCTTGACCCGTATCACTAAAGCTTTTACCCCTCCTACGGTTCTAAAACGCCTTTTCCTCGAGCACTTTTCTTCTCACTCCCGCTCCGTTTCTATCTTCACCGATGGGTCTAAGTCAGCGGACGGTGTTGGCTACTCTGTTGTTTTTCCTGATCGCACTTATATGTGTCGCTTGCCTCCGGAGACTAGCATCTTTACAGCGGAACTTTATGCTATTCTCTATGCTCTTCGTCTCCTGCTTTCTCGTTGTCAGTCTTCCTTTGTAGTTGTTGTTGACTCTCGTAGTGCCCTCTTGTCTCTCGGGTCCTTTAATCCGGTTCATCCAGTAGTTGTCGAGATCCAGCATTGGCTGTTTCTCGTTCACAGTAAATTTAAGTCGGTTGAGTTTTGTTGGGTTCCCAGCCATATTGGCGTGTCTTTAAATGAACGTGCGGATGCTGCCGCCAAGGAAGCTGTCCGCTCTTGTCCCATCTCTCGTAAAGGCATTCCGTATTCCGACTTTTACCCGGTTATCCATTCCTCAGTCCTTACCCGTTGGCAGGCTTCTTGGTTATCTGTTACTGGTAACAAGCTACGTACTCTTAAATGTTGTGTTTCCTCGTGGCAGTCCTCATTCCACCGTAACCGGCGGTGGGAAACAGCTCTGGCGAGGTTGCGTATTGGCCATACTCGCTTAACCCATGCTCACTTGATGGAGCGCCGCCCTGCTCCTTATTGTCCTAGTTGCATTGTCCCTCTTACGGTCGTGCATGTCCTTCTTGAATGTCCTGACTTCCAGGACGAGCGTGTGTCTTGCTTTCCGACCGCCCCTCGCGATCACCTGTCCCTCGATAGAATTCTTGGTGACTCGGATACTTTTGATATCGTTCGCCTTATGCGTTTTTGTTCTCGTATTGGCATCCTTGGTGATATTTAGCGCCCTCTGATTATTTTGCGTATTGGATGGTGCTACATAGCCTTCCCGGTTTGGTGCCTTCTTTTGATAATTACTTACTTACTTTGTGTTACTCTTTCCCGAGCCCCCACTCCTTTCATGACAGTTTTTGATGCTGCCCTCAGCTCTGTTCCTCGGTCTACCTCCCGGGGCGCACAGAAGTGCGTTCCCTGGTGGAATGCAGCCTGTGTTCAGGCTGTCCATTGTAAGCGTGCGGCCTGGGAGAAACACAGTTGTTGACGGACGCCTGATTCTTTACTTTTGCCTCGGAAGTCAAGTGCGGTGGCCCGTAGGGCCATCTGTACGACTAAGAGTGAGAGTGTGAGATCTTTCATTTCCACTATTATGTCTTAACACCCCTCTGCCCCTGATCTGGGAGGAAATCTGCAAGTTAGTGGGTAAGTTTTTTCCAGATGTCTTTCCAGTTCTTCACCTCTGTGGTTCTATTTTGGCAGATCCGGTCTCGGTCAAAACCGAACTGGGTTCACACTTTTCAACTGTTAGCTCCGATTCTCATCTTCCTCCTTTCCTTACTCTTAAGCCTCTTCTTCAATCTTGTCACTTAGATTTTCAAACTCCTCTTCATCTTCTCTATAACGCTTCTTTCTCTCTCAGAACTCCAGTCTGCCCTGGCCTTCTGCGGTTCTACAGCGGCGGGTTCAGGTGATATTCATTATGTAATACTTTGACATCTCCCTCCATACACATTTCAGTATTTACTGAAAGTTTATAACAGTGTCTGGAAGTTGTCATCAGTTCCCGAGGACTGACTTGAGGCGGTTATTCTTCCTATTTGAAAACCTAGTTCTCTGTGGTCATTCCCTAAAGACTTTCGCTCCATTGCTTTAACGAGTTGTGTCTGCAACCTCTTTAAATGTATGGTCAGTGTCTGTCTGATATGGTTCTTGGAACGCTATCACCCTCCTCTCTCCTCAATTTGGCTTTCGCAAGTGTTGCTGCATGACTCATGTCCTCCTGAACTTAGAGGTCTATGTTTGTACTACCTTTGCTGTGAAGACCTTCGTGGTTGCAGTCCTTTTTGACTTGGAAAAGGCGTATGACACCACCTGGAGATACCACATTCTGTTCCAACTCTGTTCTTTTGGCCTTCGTGCATAAATGCAAGCGTTTCTGTATGTTCTTCGCGGGCAAGGGATAAATAAGAAATAGTGTGACGCAATATGATCAAGCTCTCCGTCTGTTGTAAACAATATTTACTAAACTAGAAGCAGAGGTATTTAAATATAATAGCAGTGACTATTGCACGAGTAATGCATTTCTAATAATAAAATATTGCACATCATTTGGATTACTGAATCCCTGAATGGAGACCTCATTTTCAGAAGGACATAGATGCTCTGCAGAAGGTGCAACGCTGGGTAACAATGGTCATTCAAAAGCCATGTCATCTCTCGTATCAGGAAGCCTTGAAGGCCACAGGACTAACACCACTACAAACCAGGCATGACAGGGTGGATCTCATTGAAACTTAAAATACTAAACAAGATAGACTATGTTGATCCGAATATTTTTTTTCATGTAACAAACAATGAGCAACGGATTCAATCTCAACAAGCCGTAATGTAGGACCGAGAACAGAAGATGCTTGTTCACCCACAGGGTCAATAACCCATGGAACAACGGCCTAACCGTCGTGGCCGTAATTGCCAAAACTGTTCAGTTATAAAAAGTATACCTGAAAGAGACCCAAGGCAAATGGGGGGGGAGGGACCTTTGACAAGCCGTCGGCTTCCAGTCCTCGTTAAGGTCACTACTGTTAGTGGCCCTCGGGTAAGTCAGGTAAAGGAATAACAAACTTGTATTAACAAGAACATGTATGCGAGTGACAAGATTCACTTTTCATGGTAGGCGTGTGGCAGTTTTTGCAGAGTTAAGTGTGTAGGAATGTTGTAAGTACCACAGTAACTGTGATAGGGATATGGTCAGTAGAAGCTGCGGCTGCTCTTGCAACCGCTTCAACGTGAATTAAGTGGGAGTAGTGTTGCAATCCACAAGTTAGAAGTATTACCTAGTGAATCAGGCACAAAAGCACTTAACAAATGATGGTTGAAAGGAGTGGTAGTACACGTGAGTAGTCAGATTGTGGTCGCATCGAGGTAAAGTCAAAGAGAATAAGACAGGCTTAGCACGGTCAAGCCAATATTACACCCAGGAGGTCACAAAGGGTGATCCATAGTTCTTGGAAACTAGGAGATTTACATTTAATGTGATTATAGCATCATTGGGATGCTGGTGTGGTGGTGAAGGCTATGATCGGCTGGAGGACAGTCTTGTGGAAGCTGGGATTTTTTCCAAGTACTCCTCTTTATCTGCCTGTGGCAGCGACAGAAAAACCAGCCAAATATGGGGAACCGATATGATCTGTTGACTCGAGTCGAGTCTGCAATGTGTGAGTATTGAGTGTTGTAGGGATGAGTCGGGGTTAGGGACTTAAGATGAGATTACGAATTGTAGATGATGGCCAGGTAGGTCCAGTGGGTTTACTGGCAAGGGTAGCCAATTTAAGGGAGCATTAGTTTAGTTTCTTATAAATTGTTCAATGTCAACCAATCTGTTTTTACAAGTTGTATACAAGAAGGGCTGCAACTGATTCAAGTTTTCAATGAATTTTACACATTTTCAATAAGCCTCTACAACCACAAGTTTGAAATGAAATCATTTCTATGACACTCTTCTATCACATCAGCTTATAATAAAGGATCTGTATGAGCGGATTTTTCAAAATGTTTCGTTTTACCAATACAAATAAAGTTCCCCCCAAAAATTATGCAAATATATCATGTTTATTATGATCATATATATAATATATATAATATATATATATATAATATATATATATATATATATATATATATATATATATATATATATATATATATATATTATATATATATAATATATATATATATATTATATATATAATATATATATATATATATATATTATATATATATATATATATATATATATATATATATATATATATAATATATATATATATATATATATATATATATATATATATATATTATATATATATATATATATATATATATATATATATATATATATATATATATATATATATATATATATATATATATATATATATATATATATATATATATATGTCGTACCTAGTAGCCAGAACTCACTTCTCAGCCTACTATGCAAGGCCCGATTTGCCTAATAAGCCAAGTTTCCCTGAATTAATATATTTTCTCTAATTTTTTTCTTATGAAATGATAAAGCTACCCAATTCATTATGTATGAGGTCAATTTTTTTTTTTTGAGTTAAAATTAACGTAGATATATGACCGAACCTAACCAACCCTACCTAACCTAACCTAACCTATCTTTATAGGTTAGGTTAGGTTAGGTAGCCGAAAAAGTTAGGTTAGGTTAGGTTAGGTAGACGAAAAACAATTAATTCATGAAAACTTGGCTTATTAGGCAAATCGGGCCTTGCATAGTAGGCTGAGAATTGCGTGCTGGCTACTAGGTATGACATATATATATATATATATATATATATATATATATATATATATATATATATATATATATATATGCGAACAAGCCTGAATGGTCCCCAGGACTATATGCGACTGAAAACTGACACCCCAGAAGTGACTCGAACCCATACTCCCAGGAGCAACGCAACCTGGTAACTACAGGACGCCTTAATCCGCTTGACCATCATGACCGGACATAGGAAGTGATATAGCCGAAGCTATTTGAACCACTTCCCCGCCTGCACTTGGATGGTAATCTTGGGCATAGCATTTTATCAAATCACCTCATTCTTTGGGGCACACGTGAGGAACACAAATGCGAACAAACCTGAATGGTCCCCAGGACTATATGCGACTAAAAACTCCCACCCCAGAAGTGACTCGAACCCATACTCACATCCCTTGGAAGCCACTACTAGCTTGGGGCCGGATACCCAACCTCTAACAAGATCAGAGAAAGAACCCGGTTGCGACCCGAGAGGGCCGTAACAATACTGTAATCATCTTGCATTACTCTCTCATAGGCTTCAGATGCGACCAAACTGGCATCAACTATGACTTAATTAAGATGGAGAGAAATAGTCTAATCTTCTCTATTGTTTTGAGATGCATCTTATTGTCTCAATAAACTTACTCAAACTTGAACTTGAATGACTTAAGATTTTGTCGTTACTTGCAAGTCACATAATTCACTCAGATATCTTATCATAGGTAAATGAATTATCTAGCTCCAATAGTCACTTACCTAGTGCATCGTTATGACAGATTTAGTGTGTGTGTGTGTGTGTACTCACCTAATTGTACTCACCTAATTGTACATTGCGGGGGTTGAGCTTTGGCTCTTTGGTCCCGCCTCTCAACCATCAATCAACTCGTGTACAGATTCCTGAGCCTACTGGGCTCTATCATATCTACATTTGAAACTATGTATGGAGTCAGCCTCCACCACATCACTTCCTAGTGCATTCCATTTACTAACTACTCTGACACTGAAAAAGTTCTTTCTAATGTCTCTGTGGCTCATTTGGGTACTCAGCTTTCACCTGTGTCCCCTTGTTCGCGTCCCTCCAGTGTTGAATAGTTCATCCTTGTTTACCCGGTCGATTCCCCTGAGGATTTTGTAGGTTGTGATCATTTCCCCCCTTACTCTTCTGTCTTCCAGTGTCGTAAGGTGCATTTCCCGCAGCCTTTCCTCATAACTCATGCCTCTTAGTTCTGGGACTAGTCTAGTAGCATACCTTTGGACTGTTTCCAGCTTCGTCTTGAGCTTGACAAGGTACGGGCTCCATGCTGGGGCCGCATACTCCAGGATTGGTCTTACATATGTGGTGTACAAGATTCTGAATGATTCCTTACACAGATTCCTGAACGCCGTTCTGATGTTAGCCAGCCTCGCATATGCCGCAGACGTTATTCTCTTTATGTGGGCTTCAGGAGACAGGTTTGGTGTGATATCAACTCCTAGATCTTTCTCTCTGTCCGTTTCATTAAGTACTTCATCTCCTATTCTGTATCCTGTGTCTTTCCTTCTGCTTCCACTGCCTAGTTTCATTACTTTGCATTTACTCGGGTTGAACTTCAACAGACATTTGTTGGACCATTCACTCAGTCTATCTAGGTCATCTTGTAGCCTCCTACTATCATCCTCTGTTTCAATCCTCCTCATAATTTTTTCATCGTCGGCAAACATTGAGAGGAACGAATCTATACCCTCTGGGAGATCATTTACATATACCAGAAACAGTATAGGTCCAAGGACTGACCCCAGCGGGACTCCACTTGAGACGTCTCGCCAATCTGAGACGTCACCCCTCACACAGACTCGTTGTCTCCTGTTGCTTAGGTACTCCTCTATCCACCGGAGTACCTCCCCTTTCACTCCAGCCTGCATCTCCAACTTTCGCACTAGCCTCTTGTGTGGCACTGTATCAAAGGCTTTCTAACAATCCAAAAATATGTGTGTGTGTGTGTGTGTGTGTGTGTGTGTGTGTGTGTGTGTGTGTGTGTGTGTGTGTGTGTGTGTGTGTGTGTGTGTGTGTGTGTGTGTGTGTGTGTGTACTCACCTAGTTGTACTCACCTAGTTGTGTTTGCGGGGGTTGAGCTCTGGCTCTTTGGTCCCGCCTCTCAACCGTCAATCAACAGGTGAACAGATTCCTGAGCCTATCGGGCTCTATCATATCTACACTTGAAACTGTGTAGGGAGTCAGCCTCCACCACATCACCCCCTAATGCATTCCATTTGTCAACCACTCTGACACTAAAAAAGTTCTTTCTAATATCTCTGTGGCTCATTTGGGCACTCAGTTTCCACCTGTGTCCCCTTGTGCGTGTTCCCCTTGTGTTAAATAGACTGTCTTTATCTACCCTATCAATCCCCTTCAGAATCTTGAATGTGGTGATCATGTCCCCCCTAACTCTTCTGTCTTCCAGCTGAAGTGAGGTTTAATTCCCGTAGTCTCTCCTCGTAGCTCATACCTCTCAGCTCGGGTACTAGTCTGGTGGCAAACCTTTGAACCTTTTCCAGTTTAGTCTTATCCTTGACTAGATATGGACTCCATGCTGGGGCTGCATACTCCAGGATTGGCCTGACATATGTGGTATACAAAGTTCTGATTGATTCACAAGTTTCTGAATGCCGTTCGTATGTTGGCCAGCTTGGCATATGCTGCTGATGTTATCCGCTTGATATGTGCTGCAGGAGACAGTGCTGGCGTGATATCAACCCCCAAGTCTTTTTCCTTCTCTGACTCCTGAAAAATTTCCTCTCCCAGATGATACATTGTATCTGGCCTCCTGCTCCCTACACCTATCTTCATTACATTACATTTGGTTGGGTTAAACTCTAACAACCATTTGTTCGACCATTCCTTCAGCTTGTCTAGGTCTTCTTGAAGCCTCAAACAGTCCTCTTCTGTTTTAATCCTTCTCATAATTTTAGCATCGTCCGCAAACATCGAGAGAAATGAATCGATACCATCCGGGAGATCATTTACATATATCAGAAACAAGATAGGACCGAGTACAGAGCCCTGTAGGGACTCCACTGGTGACTTCACGCCAATCGGAGGTCTCACCCCTCACCGTAACTCTCTGCTTCCTATTGCTTAGATACTCCCTTATCCACTGGAGACTGTGTGTGTGTGTGTGTGTACTCACCTAGTTGTGTCTGCAGGATCGAGCATTGACTCTTGGATCCCGCCTTTCGAGCATCGGTTGTTTACAGCAATAACTCCTGTCCCATTTCCCTATCATACCTGGTTTTAAAATTATGAATAGTACTTGCTTTCACAACCTGTTCCTGAAGTGCATTCCATTTTCCCACTACTCTCACGCTAAAAGAAAACTTCCTAACATCTCTGTGACTCATCTGAGTTTCCAGATTCCATCCATGTCCCCTCGTTCTGTTACTATTCCGTGTGAACATTTCGTCTATGTCCACTCTGTCAATCCCTCTGAGTATTTTATACGTTCCTATCATGTTCCCCCTCTCCCTTCTTCTTTCTAGTGTCGTAAGGCACAGTTCCCCCAGGCGCTCCTCATACCCCATCCCTCGTAGCTCTGGGACGAGTCTCGTTGCAAACCTCTGAACCTTTTCCAGTTTCATTATATGCTTCTTCAGATGGGAACTCCATGATGAGGCGGCATACTCTAAGACTGGCCTCACGTAGGCAGTGTAAAGCGCCCTAAATGCCTCCTTACTTAGGTTTCTGAATGATGTTCTAACTTTTGCCAGTGTAGAGTACGCTGCTGTCGTTATCCTATTTATATGTGCCTCAGGAGATAGATTAGGTGTTACGTCCACACCCAGATCTCTTTCGCGCGTCGTCACAGGTAGGCTGTTCCCCTTCATTGTGTACTGTCCCTTTGGTCTCCTATCTCCTAGTCCCATTTCCATAACTTTACATTTGTTCGTGTTAAATTCCAGTAGCCATTTCTCTGACCATCTCTGCAACCTGTCCAGGTCCTCTTGGAGGATCCTGCAATCCTCATCTGTCACAACTCTTCTCATCAACTTTGCGTCATCCGCAAACATCGACATGTAGGACTCTACGCCTGTAAACATGTCGTTAACATATACAAGAAATAGAATTGGTCCCAGCACCGATCCTTGTGGTACTCCACTTGTTCCTGTTCGCCAGTCCGACTTCTCTCCCCTTACCGTAACTCTTTGGCTCCTTCCTGTTAGGTAGTTCCTTATCCATGCTAGGACCTTTCCCCCCCCCCACCCCAGCCTGCCTCTCGAGCTTGAACAGCAGTCTCATGTGCGGTAGTGTATCAAAGGCTTTTTGGCAGTCCAGAAATATGCAGCCTGCCCAACCATCTCTCTCCTGTCTTATCCTCGTTATTTTATCATAGAATTCCAGAAGGTTTGTTAAGCACGATTTCCCTGTCCAGAACCCATGTTGATGTTTGTTCACAAACCTAATGTTCTCCAGGTGTGCAACCAGTCATAGCCTAATTATTCTTTCCAGTATTTTACAGGGGATGCTTGTCAGTGATACAGGTCTATAGTTAAGTGCCTCCTCCCTATCGCCTTTCTTGAAGATCGGCATGACATTTGCCTTTTTCCAGCAACTGGGCAATTCTCCTGACAAAAGTGACTCATTAAAGATAATTGCCAGAGGCACGCTGAGGGCCTGCGCTGCTTCTTTTAGTATCCACCTTGCCTACCTTGAGGTTACCTTGAGGTTACCTTGAGGTGCTTCCGGGGCTTAGTGTCCCCGCGGCCCGGTCGTCGACCAGGCCTCCTGGTTGCTGGACTGATCAACCAGGCTGTTAGACGCGGCTGCTCGCAGCCTGATGTATGAGTCACAGCCTGGTTGATCAGGTATCCTTTGGAGGTGCTTATCCAGTTCTCTCTTGAACACTGTGAGGGGTCGGCCAGTTATGCCCCTTATGTGTAGTGGAAGCGTATTGAACAGTCTCGGGCCT
>NC_091161.1:44861605-44869105 GCF_040958095.1 Procambarus clarkii
TTCCATGTGTTTTATGTGTATACTTGTCCTGGTCACGTGGTCCACACGAGGCAGAGTTGCATTGGGCGCCGATTCTAACATCGAATCGGAATTATCATTACCGTGTAATTTATTCCACACTCAAGGTCATCGTTTATAGTGGGGATCAAGCCCCTAGGTTGATTAATTAGCGTGATCGATCCAGACCTCGATCATTGCTCTTGTATTACTGGTCTGGTGGTGGCAGCAGAGGCGACTCTAGGGTTTTGTTCAGAGCTTAGGTCACGTCATACTGGGTGTAGAATCCTAAGTCGGTCAATCGTCTTAGGACCACGTGGCGTGGAGTTGGCTTTGTTAAAAGTTTTGGAGTCCCTTGGTTTAGAAATAAAAGTAAGAATACGGGTAGAGGGAGTAGAGAAGGAAGTAAAGAGAGAGGAACCCAAACCCGTGTTTCAATGGTGCACAGCGGTGGTTTCAACAATTTTGTTTGAAATTGTTGAAAGGCTCACGCGTCTAGCCGTTCGAACACGTGCGCGGATGCTAAGGAGACAGCCGCGGGCCCGGATTAGCAGTGCGCCCCACAAGTGCGTTTGAGTGGGGATTGGCGAATCTTGGGTCATGCGGGCTGATATGATTAAGGTTTAGTTAGTAAGATTAGGTTGTTAAAATTAGATTTATTGAAAAGGAGACCGCTCCGAGTTGATTGGACTGGGTACCATACTCGACCCATTGCAATTAATTCAGAGGTGTTGGGAGCCGCCATACTCTCAACAGCAGTTCCTTGAGGGCTGTCGGGGGCGGATATATCTGTGGGACGCCAGTAGATAGTCCGAGGGCGTTATTAGACGACCCAAAACGCTAGGAAAAACGTAATCCGTGAAGGGCGTTGCGGCCTCCGAGGGACGGACTAGTAACCTACCTAGCAGCGATTCAACAACTAAGTGATCGCACACTTAGTGGAGGTTGAGTCGTCCCTAGTCATAATTGTTGCTGAAAGCTGCGTGTCGCTCTGTTGGAACCTAGATGGTGTGGCCTCTAGGCTAGGTGTGGTACGGCGAGCCGGTAAGGACAATTATAGGATTAAGTCGAGTGCATTTTTAATTAAGTATACTTAAATTTATAAAGTAATTTCCGTTTATTTGCGTTGTTCTAGATTAATTTTTCCCCCTAAATTCAATCCCCGGTTAAAATTTTTTTTTTTATCAAAGTGTTTAGCGTTTTCTTGCATATTAGGCTAAGTGCGTACATTTTTTTGCTATTCCCTGTTGTATTAGTCTAAGTCAGAGGCGTTGTTGCTAGAGTGTAGTTAATCCTCTGGACTTAGGGCTATTGGTCGGTCACTGTAGTAAGTGAAGGAGTTTAAGGGATAGTAAGTTGCGTGTAAATGTTAATTGTCCGCGGAATATTTCTAAGTATTTTGGGATAAGTTTTCGGCTAAGTCGATGTCGGAAAGTCGTTAACTAATTAATTTGTATTCATGGGTCACGTGTATGTTCTGGGCGTCATTAGGATTCCCCAGTCGATGCGAGTGATATTTTCTAGTTGTTACCAGTAAGACGGTAGAATTGTGTTTGTAGACTTAGAATTCTGTTTTCAGTAGAAACGTAGGTGGAAAATTTTCTAAGTCCAGCTTGGGCTAGAATCTGACTTTTTGGCGGAAATTCTAATTTTCATGTTTCGTGTATATCCTAGGGTCAGTATTACTCTCTAGTGCGCGCAAGGGACGTAATTCTGTTCGTAAAGCATTAAACAGTGATAATTACATTTTTGCCGAATTTAGTTATTTTTCGAGAAAATCGTGTCGTAATTTTGTCAAGAGTCCATTTGAGGTGAAAATCTCGGATTTTGACGAAAATTCGAATTAGTGAGTGTTGAAACCGCCCGAAGTGTCAGTATTGTTCTGTATACGTCAGTATTAAATAATAACGTATTTATATCTGGGAACGAGAAACCCAAATTTTTGTGAATTAAAGGAGTTTTGTGATATTTGGGGTGATAGAAAATTTTTCCCTCGGAGTCAGAAAAATTGGCAGAGTCCAGCAATTGAGTAAAAACGCAGTTTTTTATAAAAATTCAATTTTTAGTATGCATTTATAGGTCCTGGGTGTCTCTATTAATCGCTAGAGCGGTTTATTAACGTAAAACTAGTTATTTTCCTTCAGAACAAAAATTTTGATTTTTCAGCGTTTAAGCGAAAAAGCGCGGGACTTAGTTTTTTTCAGCGCAGCTGGTCCCGCTCCATCAGTCATCAGTGGCCACGCTGCTTACTTCAAGCGCGTTTAGTATTCAAGTACAGTAAATATTCTTTATTAATCCATCACGAGTGCTACGCGTTAGTTGCGTTATCATTTAAATTGTTTTATATAAATTAGATTCTTTAATTTTTTTTAACGTAAAGGACTTAGGTTTCAGCAATAGAACTGCGGGATATTTCACGGTCAGACACGAGTGCGGGGCAGACACTCATTCATTGGATTCACTTCAGCGATTCTCTCGATAAATCGTTGTATTTCCTATTTTGGGAATTTAGTAGTTTTCTCTTAGAAAAGAGTTGTGATTTTTTTTTTGTGTAAGATCACGGTTGTAGTGAGTCCGGGTCGAGGGTGTACTAAAGGGTAGTTTAGAAGAGACGTGGCACACCAGGAATCACAGAAAATGTTTAACCCAGATAATAGCCAGTCAGTAGGGACCAGTGGGAATGGGAGTGTAGAGGATAGAACCTCTTCCGACACCACTGGGGACCGCTCGGGTAGCTCAACTGGCACCACAGGTGGGGCCAGTGGGACTGAAGCGACGAGTTCACGGGTTCTGCATGGGACTGGGCAGTCGAGGGTATCTTTCCATCCCTGGAGAGATACTATTATTGACATGAGTGGGGAGTCTTGCGAGGAGTCGTCCCATGAGTGGGGAGAGCCGTCTTGGGTTCCCCCACAAATAACATCGACGCCATGCCAGCAGGGTAGACAGGGGGCCTCAGTTAGTATGGCAGGACGTCCCACTTCGCTCGGTAGAGAACAGCAACCCGTTCAACGGGAACATGAACAACCACACCAACAGCAGGAACTACCCAACATAACACCAATACCACAGCACCCACAACACCTAGGTACACCTCATCCGTCACTACAACAACCCCAACCCCACCTCCCATACCTACCCCATCCTCAATTCCCATACCAACCCCATCCTCAGTTCCCATACCAACCCTTCCCCCAACCCCAGGCCACTCCATACCCATTCCAACCCCAGGCCACCCCATACCCATACCCATTCCAACCCCAGGCCACCCCATACCCATTCCAACCCCAGGCCACCCCATACCCATACCCATACCCATTCCAACCTCAATCCACACCCCACCCCGAGGCCACCCACACCATACCTCAGCCTCAACCCCAACCTCAATCCACACCCCAACCCGAGGCCACCCACACCATACCTCAGCCTCAACCCCAACCTCAATCCACACCCCAACCCGAGGCCACCCACACCATACCTCAGGCCAAACCCCAACCTCAACCCAGTCCCCAACCCCGGGACCCACCCACTGCCAGTAGCTCCGCGTCACATGCAGAGGGACTTGTGAGTCTGATTCCCAAGTTGACTCTGCCGACACTCAGAGGTAGGGAGTTGTCGCTCATTAAGGTGGAACGCAACCGCCAGGTGGAAGACTGGCTTTGTGAAATTGGTTCGATGCTGGAAGCTGTCCCGGGGGATAGATCGAAAATTGCTCTCGCTAGTCCTGCTCTGCTGTGGTCATCTGCGACAAGTTTAACATCAAGACTACCGTGTGAACTGTGATTGATATGAAGGCGTGTGGACTGTCGAGAGCAAGATTAATGGCCGAAGTAACAGTATTCTACAGCTGTCACTTGGCACTCCGCTCTACTACACTCTGTCGTCATTCAGGAGTACCGGATGGGAGTACAAGAGGACCAGGTATTGATGTTTACACATGAGAAGAAGCAAGATCGACACCGTCATCGTCAGCGACTACATTCAGCATCCAGCAGCATCGATTTTTTTTTTTCGATTACTCAATATGAACAATTGATACAAACAACAAAGTTGGCTCTGAACATCTGTGTAAAGAACATCTGGACACTTTTGTTTAAATGTTGAAAAACAGATTTAGAATCAATACTTTATAAATGTTGAAAAACAGATTTAAAATAATTCTGGTATAATATATGAATTTTACTCTATAAATTGGTCAGTAATCAAAATCGAAGCCCCTGTGTAATTGTCTCAGCCCAGAACAAACGGTTATGGAAAATTATGTTGTGCTATTTTTTTCAGAATGTTTGAACACAGGAGAGGCGGACCAATATAAACATTGACACTTCTAGTGAGTGAGAACACTTGGCTGTACAGTCAGCTGAAACCTGTGATATAGTATAGGAATTTTTTTTATTTTTAGATACATGTAATAAACGTTAGGTGTGTTCCTTAACATGTCAAAGTTGACATTGATGGGGAGTGGTTAGTACACGGATGTGTACCTGATAGTTCTGTAGTACGCTCCCGGATGACTGAAAGTTCAGTCTGATGATATAACTTTAATGTTTGTTTGAGCACGGTGTGGCCGGCTCTAGAGGACACATGGACTTGGCTGGTGAAGAGCCAAGAGAGTTTAGTAGCTAGTCTTTGATGGTAGAGTAGGGACATGTTATTTAGCTATGTCAGTAAGGATAGGATGTATGTTTCCTGATATTGAAGGATTGCTGTCAGTTGACAGCTGAGAAATTTATGAAATATGGACATGTTCATTATGATGTTGGACTATTATTTGTCAAATTTTATTAGTTAGGTTAGCTTTTGTTTGTGGCATGAGTTGAATTGTGGGTTTGGATACTAAACCTCGTGAATTTTAACAAATTAACAAGGTTTACTAAGTGCTTGTGCGGGGGGGTTGTAACAGACTAGGCTGTTGTAAGAATTATCCAGAGTGGTTTATCGACAAAAGAGAATGGGAAGCTGAGCCGCATGGTGACCTGACCCCCAGGGGAATTCGCGGTGGAAATAACCGACGCTTTGTTCATATCTGCGTATAATGAATCATCCTATAGTATTCAGTAATTTAGAGAAAATTAGCCTTTATTCATTTTTATTAAAATTGTATTGTATAATAGTACTGGATACAATATCAAAAGTATTCTAATTATTGAGTTAAGTCACCATCAGTGACGTCACGAATCGGATCTAACTTTTAAGGCGGAGTGACCGGCGGTCATAGGTCAGCAGGGTTGACATGTCTAATATTTCTCAAAGTTTTAATAACCATTTTTGTGATCGGGAACAGCTCTGCCGTTAGATGTTTGTAATTTAATTCAGTAAAATAATTCAACCAGTCTGGATCAATTCAGTACAAACAGAGTTTAATTGTTATAACTTAACCTTGCTAAAGTAACTGGGTAAGCGATGCGGAACAATACAATGTTCTAGTCTGGGCGAGATCAGACGAGGACAGATCAGTGTGGTCACGGAAGCAGCTGGGATAAGAGGTCAACATCTTACCTCTCCCCAAGAACAGCCCCAACACCTAGAGCTGTGGTCGCCCAAGGTATAGTTGCTATTGTTAAGTATAGAAATAGTCTCATTTGCCACTCAGGTCAAGTAGGGAGTGTTAAAGTGATAGGGAGTGAACATATTTAGATTTTGTTTTAGTTTTCTTTTAATAAATTAAATTTGTTATTAATTTGCATTTTATTGTTTCCATGTGTTTTATGTGTATACTTGTCCTGGTCACGTGGTCCACACGAGGCAGAGTTGCATTGGGCGCCGATTCTAACATCGAATCGGAATTATCATTACCGTGTAATTTATTCCACACTCAAGGTCATCGTTTATAGTGGGGATCAAGCCCCTAGGTTGATTAATTAGCGTGATCGATCCAGACCTCGATCATTGCTCTTGTATTACTGGTCTGGTGGTGGCAGCAGAGGCGACTCTAGGGTTTTGTTCAGAGCTTAGGTCACGTCATACTGGGTGTAGAATCCTAAGTCGGTCAATCGTCTTAGGACCACGTGGCGTGGAGTTGGCTTTGTTAAAAGTTTTGGAGTCCCTTGGTTTAGAAATAAAAGTAAGAATACGGGTAGAGGGAGTAGAGAAGGAAGTAAAGAGAGAGGAACCCAAACCCGTGTTACAATGAGGTGATTTGGTGAAATGCTATGCCCAAGATTACCATCCGAGTTGCCGTCGGGGAAGTGGCTCAAATAGCCTCGGCTATCACTTCCTTTTGACGGCCGTGATGGTCAAGCGGATTAAGGCGCCCTGTAGTTACCAGTTGCGTTGCTTCTGGGAGTATGGGTTCGAGTCACTTCTGGGGTGTGAGTTTTCATTCGCATATAGTCCTGGGGACCATTCAGGCTTGTTCGCATTTGTGTTCCTCACGTGTGCCCCAAAGAATGAGGTGATTTGGTGAAATGCTATGCCCAAGATTACCATCCGAGTTGCCGTCGGGGAAGTGGCTCAAATAGCCTCGGCTATCACTTCCTTTTGACGGCCGTGATGGTCAAGCGGATTAAGGCGCCCTGTAGTTACCAGTTGTGTTGCTTCTGGGAGTATGGGTTCGAGTCACTTCTGGGGTGTGAGTTTTCATTCGCATATAGTCCTGGGGACCATTCAGGCTTGTTCGCATATATATATATATATATAATATATATATATATATACTATATATATATACTATATATATATACTATATATATATAGAGTATATATATATTATATATATATATAACTGAAAACTCACACCCCAGAAGTGACTCGAACCCATACTCCCACAACTGGTATGTACAGGGACGCCTTAATCCGCTTGACCATCACGACCGGACATAAGGAAGTGATAGCCGAGGCTATTTGAACCACTTCCCCGCCGGCACTCGGATGGTAATCTTGGGCATAGCATTTTATCAAATCACCTCATTCTTTGGGGCACACGTGAGGAACACAAATGCAAACAAGCCTGAATGGTCCCCAGGACTATATACAACTGAAAACTCACACCCCAGAAGTGACTCGAACCCATACTCCCACAACTGGTATGTACAGGGACGCCTTAATCCGCTTGACCATCACGACCGGACATAAGGAAGTGATAGCCGAGGCTATTTGAACCACTTCCCCGCCGGCACTCGGATGGTAATCTTGGGCATAGCATTTTATCATATAGTATGATCATATAGTATCATATAGTATGATTTTTATCATATAGTATGATCCGAGTGCCGGCGGGGAAGTGGTTCAAATAGCCTCGGCTATCACTTCCTTATGTCCGGTCGTGATGGTCAAGCGGATTAAGGCGTCCCTGTACATACCAGTTGTGGGAGTATGGGTTCGAGTCACTTCTGGGGTGTGAGTTTTCAGTTGTATATAGTCCTGGGGACCATTCAGGCTTGTTTGCATTTGTGTTCCTCACGTGTGCCCCAAAGAATGAGGTGATTTGATAAAATGCTATGCCCAAGATTACCATCCGAGTGCCGGCGGGGAAGTGGTTCAAATAGCCTCGGCTATCACTTC
>NC_091161.1:45214105-45233033 GCF_040958095.1 Procambarus clarkii
TGTTAACAAGTAGAATACGTATTTTTAATAAAATCTAACATAACTAGCCAGAAAACATTTAACATTAATTAAAAAATATATGTTTGGAAGTTGAATCGACTTCATAGGACAATGGTTTTGTTATATAAACTCGTTATTCGTTGACATGCGTTCGCTACTTAAACTACCATGTACTGTACTTATGTAAAATCTCCCATGTCTCTTCGCTCATCTCACCGAACCCTACAGGCTCTGTGATATATTCTTTAATTAATTGAGATTCACAAATAAAGCTAATAATTGTATATGTTATCAAAAAGGCAGAGCTTAGTTTAGTTCATTTATTATGCACTCCATACCCATCCTATGGACGATAGTGGAGTGTTACAGAGGCACATAATGGGCTCAGGGAATGAGCCCCACAATTCATATAGCCAAGCAAGTTATAATCTTGATAAGCTAGTTACAAAAGTCAATGCACATTGTCACATCAACAATGGGCTCGAGTCCGACCACAAGTACAGTTTATAATTTAAGCAACTGACATATATGGAGGGCTAGTGTCACAATTGATATGTTTATACTACACATAACCCCCTCTTCCCCATCCAATGGGCAGCGGTGGATAGGTTACAATCAAGTCGTTTTTTGCGTTTTATTCAGAGATTAGATCTTATTGGGTGAGGAAAGATATTCATATTTTAAAGAAGGCTTCTTGGCTGATGCTCTCCATTGATGGAAAATATACAACCTTTTGAAAATCAATGTTAGTTTGATCTAGATATTGTAATTAACGAAAGTATTTATGTCATCTGAAAGGTAGAAATATAGGCTATGCCCAAGATTACTATCCGAGTGCCGGCGGTGGGGTGGTTCAAATAGCCTCGGCTATCACCTCATTATGTCCGGTCGTGATGGTCAAGTGGATTAAGGCGTCTTGTACATACCAGTTGCGTTGCTTCTGGGAGTATGGGTTCGAGTCACTTCTGGGGTGTGAGTTTTCAGTTATATATTATATATATATGTATATTATATATATATTATATATATATTATATATATATATATATTATATATATATATATATATTATATATATATATATATTATATATATATATATATTCTATATATATATATATATGTCGTACCTAGTAGCCAGAACGCACTTCTCGGCCTACTATGCAAGGCCCGATTTGCCTAATAAGCCAAGTTTTCCTGAATTAATATATTTTCTCTAATTTTTTTCTTATGAAATGATAAAGTTACCCATTTCATTACGTATGAGGTCAATTTTTTTTTATTGGAGTTAAAATTAACGTAGATATACGACTGAACCTATCCAACCCTACCTAACCTAACCTAACCTATCTTTATAGGTTAGGTTAGGTTAGGTAGCCGAAAAAGTTAGGTTAGGTTAGGTAGTCGAAAAACAATTCATGAAAACTTGGCTTATTAGGCAAATCGGGCCTTGCATAGTAGGCATAGAAGTGTGTTCTGGCTACTAGGTACGACATATATATATATATATATATATATATATATATATATATATATATATATATATATATATATATATATATATATATGTGCAATTGACGATCACAAAACACTGATCATTTTATGCGGAAAATCCACAGAGAAATATTAAATGAGGTGAACGTTTCGGCTTGTTAAAGCCTTTGTCAACACCAGACTGACTAAGGAGAAGGGAAGGGGGAGGATATATAGGCCGACACCTGACCAATCCATCCCTAGGAAAAGAATTAACCAATAGCAGGTATATCTTAGCTTAGAATGGTCAAAGAGGATTAAGCGGTCAGAGAATAAGGATGAAAGATTAAAGAAAAGCCTCATGAACACAATATATGAATATACAATTATAATGAGACATTGTACGCCTCTCTATCAGAGTTGTTTCTTAAACTGTTGTGCAATATTATAACTTAAAAATGGATCAAGTTTGTACATACCAGTACTAACATTAAGAAGATTTGAACACTGACTGATTAGAGCAGACTCAATCAAATTCCATTCCACGAAATCCCCACAAATGGTAATGCTTTTTGCCCCATTCCAGTTAATATTGTGATCGCATAAACTCGTATGTAGATACAATGCATTAGACGTTTGGGCAGTTCTAATACTATAAGCATGTTGTGACAACCGCAATTGTAAGGACTTTCCTGTTTGTCCAAGGTACACAGAATCACAATCATTGCAGGGAATCGAATACACACAACCTGCTGTGTCAGGGGAGTTTTTTATTAAATTGGATTTGATCGTACTATTAGTGAACACCAAATTTATATTAAGTTTCTTAAAAATCAGAGACAATTTTTCAAGTCCACTCTCATAAGGTACCACTAATGAGTTAATAATTTTTGGTTTCGCCTTAGGGACGTGATTATAAAACGTACGCTTGGCTTTTACAAACGAGAAATCCAAAAACCTCTTAGGATATTGTAAACTCTTCCCAATTTCATATATTTTAGCAATCTCTCCATCAAAAAACTCAGGGCTGCAAACCCTCAAAGCTCGTAGAAACATTCCTGAAAATACTGCCTGTTTAACTTTACTATGATGATTCGAATAAAAATGAACATACGACCCCATGTTGGTAGGTTTCCTATACACATTAAATTTGAACTTTCTAGTGACTATGAATCATAATGTCCAAAAACGGAAGAGTACCATTCTCCTCAGTCTCACAAGTGAATTTTATTGAAGGTACCAAAGAATTGAGTTCATTAAGAAAAACTATCTGGTCTTTGTTGCACGGCCATAAGCACAAAATATCATCAACATACCTAAACCAAACTACATTAGCCGGGATAATCCTGGATAAGATTTTTGTTTCAAAGAATTCCATATACAAATTGCTTAAAACTGGGGACAGGGGATTGCCCATCGCCATACCAAATGTTTGTTTGAAAAATTTTCCATTAAAACTAAAATAATTGTCTTTTATACACAATTTCGTTCATTTGCCGAAACGTTCACCTCATTTCATATTTCTCTGTGGATTTTCCGCATATATATATATATATATATATATATATATGATTTGCGCGGTGTAATGGTTAAACTTAAACACTATCACAATCTCACTTTAAATGCCAAAAGCCTTCCAAACCAGCACTGGGTGGTTAGTCATACATAGAATCAGGGGAGAAAAATATCTGCTTCAATAATGAGTTAGTAAGCAGGGCTAGCAAGAGTTAGTAAGCAGGGCTAGCAAGAGTTAGTAAACAGGGCTAGCATAAGTTAGTAAGAAGAGCCAGCAAGAGTTAGTAAGTGGGGCTCGCAAGAGTTAGTAAGAAGGGCTAGCATGAGTTAGTAAACAGGCCTAGTATGAGATAGTAAGCAGGGATAGCATGACTTAGTAAGAAGAGCTAGCAAGAGTTAGCAGGGCTGGCATGAGTTAGTAAGCAGGGCTGGGAAGAATTGGTAAGCAGGGCTGGCAAGAGTAAGCAGGGCTGGCAGAAGTTCGTAAGAAGGGTTAGCAAGAGTTAGTAAGCAGGGCTAACCACTCTAAACAACTAGCTTTAAGTTCATCTAATATTCTCTTTGTACTGGGATCTTTGTAAAATATGGCTGGGAAAAATCATCAGGGATGAACTCGCGCCCCAGAACTCTGATCACTTGCCTCTCCCATTCCTGCCCCCAAACAAATCCCACAGTCTTCCAGAAGGACCCCCCCCATCCCAGTAACACACGCGTAAATAGACATTTTCTGGGGGGAGCCCCATCGTCTCCCCGGAGCTATCCAGGCTGAATGGATATGTATAACTTTCTGGCATCAGTCAAAGTGCTAGGAGTTCTTGCCTACCGGGGACCACGAGTCAGAACCTGGCCCCCTCAGAGAGGCACGAGGAGCAATGGCCTATAGAAACCCCCTTGTGATTGGGAGCATTCTATGTCTGCCATCGACCGGGACAGGCACCCAGAAAGGTAGGCGCCCCAAAACAAACCCCTATTCTGGTGAAATTATTGCTACCGAAAGCAGAACGAGTGGATAGAACTCCCCAAACAAACTTATCAAACTAGCATGACGTCATAACGTCGCCACGCCACCGTCTGTGCAACCCCCCTCCCCTCCCCGAGAGGGGGAAGGGGGAGCCACAGACCCTCCACACCGGCGATCCAACTGGCAGTTCTTGGCTGATGGTATTACTGGCTGGTCAATTGCCTCTGGCTCCGGTTTTTGTTTCAGTTCTGTGCCTTGTGGTGTGGACTGTCTACCGGTGGGGTGTGAGCCAGGAGTAAGATTCCATGGTACTCGGGCTGCATGTGCCTAGGGCTATCTTCCCTAGGTGCCCTGTAAGTACTGCCCTTGGGGCCACCTTCCACAAGTCACCTTGGGTTCTACCTCCGCTGTGTCCTTTACTGCTCGGTACTGGGCCGCCCTTGGAGTCGGTTGGGGTTTGTTGCCCTGGTTTGTCTCTGGGTAAGTGGTAGTTTTCGTCACTGGTAGGGACGTGGGGTACTGCACAGCTAGTTTTCACCATTAACAGCGGCTGGCTCTGTTCCGCCTGGGTACGTTGTCCTCTTGCGGGGTTTTTCTTTTGTTTTTTTGTTTTTTGCCTGGTGGGGGGTCTGCTCTAACTATGGTCCCCCTTTCCTGTTCTAGGTGAATTTCTTTTGAATTCTTTTGTTGGCGGTACTCCCCGCTTGGCCCCCGTGAGTGGACACGTCCCGGGTTCAGCTTTAGCAGTTTGTTGGTAGATTTGGGAGCCGGTTCGCGGTACCCTGCCTGGGCTTCCCTTAGCGGGTACCAAAGGCTAAGGGCCCTGGGAAACCCCACGGGGGCTCCGTGGTCCTCTAGGTGTGTCGTTGGAGTCCCCCTCGCGTCCTACGAGTTTGACGGTTGATCTGTCCCCTTGTCTCAGGGTGACACTCACCGGTTGTGCCTCCGCCATGCTGCCTGTTGGGTCCTTGTTCTTGTGAACCCGGAGTCGTCCGATGATTGTTGTCGGTACGCGCTCTCCTTCACCCAGGCCACTAGTCTTGATAATCGGGTGCAGGCGGCTGCGGCGTTGCTTGCTGGGTGTGTGTTGCTGCAACGCTCTTGGTTTGCGGCCCCGGATGCCCCGAGGCTGCCCCGTTTTGGTGGATGGGGAATGGACTTGGGGGTGGGGGTCGCTTCGGCTCTGGCTCCTTCCGCTTCTTGTTCCTCCCCTTCTGTTCTACTCACTTCCTCCCTTGCTTCCTGCTCCGAACCATAGAAGGGTTTCGGCGTTGGGGCGGGGTCTGGTTGGGTTGAGACTCGGGCGGTCTCGGGGTTTTCCTCTTCCGGGGTAGCGGCGGAGGCATTCCAGTTGGTTCCTCCTGCCGTGCAGTATGGGTCTGACCAGTGGGCTCCCTTCATTAGTGTTTGAACGGCTGCCCCGGCTTTTCCTTGTTAAGCTGGGGCTTTGGGGGTGCGGCTCGGCCCTGGGTCATGCCGTAGAGGTTCCCGGGGTTAGGGAGGGGTTACCTGGGGGGCCTCGGCCCCTTTTGCTCCTCTTGGGTCCTTGTACCTTTGGTGTGGGCTGGCAGTTCCTCAGAGTGGGTTGTTCCTTCCCTCTGTGTTCCTGTTGTTTTCGTGTATACCCCTCCCTGGGTTCGGTTCCATGTTCCTTCGGGTTCGTCGGTCCCGTCGTTCCTGGGGTTGGGTTTCACCCCTTTTCCTTACCCTTTTTGCTCCTATGCTCCTATGTCACGATGCTGTTCACAAAAAAAAAAAGTGTTCAGGTAAGGTACATCCATACAAGGTATGAAACAAACATTGATGGATTTCTATATTGACCTAGTACATAGTGCCTAAACCGCTTCGTATCATTGGCCCTGCATGTTCCTTGGTCAGGGGGTGCTTGTCATGGTTCTCGTTGGTTCGCGAGTCTCTTCGTACCTTCCAATATTATTGGAACGTCTGTTGATTTTCGATGTAGTTTCCATCGGGTCTTTTGTCGGCCTTGTTGGATCCCTTTCATCATCTTTTTTTTTTCGCCTTGTTTTGTTCTCGCGTCGTCTCTACTTCCAGTTTCGGCGTTCCTTGTCTTCGTTCTGCACGCCTTCCTTGTGTTTGTACGATGTCTGTTCATTGTGTGTACGATTTGTGTACGTTTTGTGTTCGCCTGGTGTACGAGCCACGCCTCCCGGTGAACGGGTGGTGCGTTTCGTACCTTGTGTGCTGTGGCCGCGGTGTGCATTTTGTCTACGGGCAGTATGCTCGTGTGTTCGCGCCGTTTCTCGTGGTTTTCTACGGCTGCTCGTTTCTCCCTCCAGTCGTGGCCCTCTGGATGCTGAGGGTGTTTTGGATTTATATTGGGGGTGTCACTTTGTTCTTCCTCTGTACTGCTTCGTCTTCTGCAGGGAGCGCACCTCTGCTGTCTTTCTCCTTCGACCTCGCATTTTATTCAGGTGAGGGTACATACTGTGCCTACTGCCTCGAGTATGCATGGCTTTCGGGTACACCTTTAGCGCTGCTCCTAGTATGTTACTTCACTCGCCTGGGTTGTGGCACGGTCGTGTGTCTGCTCTGCAGGTGAGGTTGTCTTGTCTGGCGCTTCTGTCCTGCCTAGTGCTGGTTCTCACTTTTGGTGGGGTGCTTGCCTAGTAGTGCTTGCGGGGGTTGAGCTCTGGCTCTTTGGCCCCGCCTCTCCTGTCAGTTGATGGTTGCGCAGTTTCTGAGCCTTCTGGGCTCTGTCTTCTTGTTTGCTCTTGTGGGTGGTGTCTGCCTCCTCCACATGGCATTTTGGTGCTTTTCGCGTCCTTTCCCTCTGCCATTAATCGGGTTCTTTTTTTAGTGTACAGTATCCACTCAATTTAATGGCCTCTTTGTTGACCAGACCACACACTAGAAGTTGAAGGGACGACGACGTTTCGGTCCGTCCTGGACCATTTCTCAGGTCGATTGTGATGAGGACAGGTAGGGACAGGCAATAAATAGGCCAGAGAGAGCTGAGGAGGAAAGTAAGGTGTAGGGAATAGTAGTAATAATGAGAACTGCAGAAGGCCTATTGACCCATACGATGGCAGCTCCTATTATTACTACCGAAGGAGATAGTAATAGGAATAAGAAGAGGATAGCAAGGGAGCGTAGGAGAAGACAATGCACAGAAAAAGGGAGAAGAGAGAAAGAAAAGGAAAGAGAAAAGAAAAAGAAAGATAAATGGAAGGGGTAAGCTTATATTAAGTCACGTTAGTAGAAAGATTAGAGCATTTGAGTATATACTGTGAAAGGGAAGAGTCCACAGCAACAAAGCCAGGACTCAAGTTCATGTGGGTACATTGTGTATAAGAGCCGATTCTACAAGACGGCGTCTGTGTAGAGTAGAGGCAGGAAAGATTATTTTGGAGGAAGACCAATCAATGGGATGATTAGAATCCCTCACATGGAAGAAGAGAGCATTGTTAGTGTCTGCAGACTTAACACTTCTCTTGTGTTCTTTAAGTCTGTCATTCAGTGTATGGCCAGTTTCGCCAAAGTATTGGAGAGGACAAGATGAACAGGAAATAGAGTAGACACCAGCAGCGTTAGAAGCAGGAGGAGCAGTGTGAACTAGATTACTACGAAGTGTGTTAGTTTGTCGAAAGGCGAGTTTAATGTCAAGAGACGAAAGGTATTGGTAAAAGTTTTGAGTTCAGATATGAAGGGAAGGCATAGTACAGTGCTACTAGTGTTGGAAGCAGGTTTAGGATGAAAGAAATTTCGTTTAGCTTGAGAGTAGGCACAGATGATGAAATGCAAAGGATAACCAAGGCGAGAGAATGATTTGTAGATAAAGGCAATTTCAGAATCAAGAAACTGAGGGTCGCTGATGCGTAGAGAGCGGAGGAAGAGAGAGACGAGGACACTTTTCTTAACAGAAGGAGTGATTCAACATACTTCAGCCACGTTATTGTGACTCATCGCCTGCAAACGGCCTCTTTTATACCGATCTGCCGGTAATAACGACCGGTTTGGGAGGACCGGTATTTAGAGCCTCATAAACGGTCTGGCGGTCGATATTACCGAAGGTCGGTATTGGGTTTGTCTTTGTATCAGAGGGTCCTTACATGGCAAGCAGGCCGCCTACCCCTTTCATCCCTTCCCTCACCTTCACTGAACCTCTACCTCCACACCCTCACTGCCTTCCCCCCCCCCCAAGACCCTTCTGGGAAATGGCTCAGTAGACTGCCAGCCAGCCAGAGACAACCTGGAGAATATCCATCTAATAAAGCATTCATGAAGCAAGTATTTTATAACTTTTTATTATCCTAATAATATTACTAAACAAAATCTGTAAGCAAAAATATATATGATGTACATCCAGAATTAAATAAAAAACATCTGGTTAACTGGGTCAAGCGTTAGGCTTATCTCTTCCCTTCCCCACCACCGACAAACACACCCCCACCCGCCCCCCCCCCATACTTCCCATACACATGCTCTCTCTCTGCTTTACCTCATCATCCATTACTCCATCCCTCCCTCCCTCCCTCTCTTCTTCCCCCCCTCCTTCCCAGCTCCCTCCATCCAACCATCCCTCCCTCCGTCCCTCCTTCCCAGCTCCCTTTCTCCATCCAACCATCCCTCAACTCCATCCCTTTGTCCTTCCTTCCCTTCCTCCCTCCCTCCTTCCCTCCATCCCTTCCTCCCTCCTTCTCTCCCTCCCTTCCTCCCTCCTTCTCTCCTCCCTCCTTCTCTCCCTCCCCTCCATGCCTCCTTCCCTCCATGCCTCCTTCCCTCCATGCCTCCCTCCATCCTCCCTCCATCCCTCCCTCGCTCCATCCCTCCCTCCCTCCCTCCCTCCTCCTCCCTCCTTACCTCCATCTCTCCCTCCCCTCCATCCCTTCTTCCTTCCCTTCCTTCCTCCCTCCATCCCTCCCTCCTTCTTCCTTCCTTCCATCCAAACATCTGGTTAACTGGGTCAAGTGTTAGGCTTATCTCTTCCCTTCCCCACCACCGACACACACACCCCCACCCCCACCCGCCCCCCCCCCTATACTTCCCATACACGCGCTCTCTGCTTCACCTCAACATCCATTACTCCATCCCTCCCCTCCCTCTCTTCTTCCCTCCATCACTCCCTTCATCCCTCCATCCCTTCCTCCATCCCTTCCTCCATCCCTCCCTCCCTCCTTCCCTCCATCACTCCCCTCCATCCCTTCCTCCCTCCTTCACTCCCTCCATCCCTTCCTCCCTCCTTCACTCCCTCCATCTCTTCCTCTCTCCCTCCCTCCTTCCCAGCTCCCTCCCTCCCTCCTTCCCTCCATTCCTCCCCCATCCCTCCCTCCTTCCCTCCATTCCTCCCCATCCCTCCCTCCTTCCCTCCCTCCATCTCTCCCTCCTTCCCTCCCCTCCATCCCTTCCTCCCTCCTTCCTTCCATTTAAACATCTGGTTGCGATCTGGTCCCTTCCCCTTCCAACGACACCTCCCCTCCCCCCCAAACTTCCCATACACACGCTTTCTCTGCTTCACCTCAACAACCATAGCGCCATCCCTCTCTCCCTCCCTCCATCAATCCATCCATCCATCAATCCATCCATCCATCTCCATCCACTCCTGCCCTACCTACCACCCAGCCTCTGCCTGCCTGCTACCCTCCTTGCTGCTCCCTCCCTGCCTACCACCCAGCTGCCTCCCTCCCTCCCCGCTTACCACTCAGCCTCTGCCTGCCTGCCTCCCTCCCAAGCTATGCCTGCCTGCTCCCTCCCAAGCTCTGCCTACCTGCCTCCCTCCCAAGCTCTGCCTGCCTCCCTCCCTCCCTCCTTGCCTGTCCCTCCCTGCCTACCACCCAGCATCTGCCTTCCTCCTTGCCTCTCCCTCCCTGCCTACCTCCCAGCCTCTCCCTGCCTGCCTACATTTAAGCCTCTCCATCCCTGCCTGCCTGCCCATCCACCCACCAGTCAGCCATCACTGACACAACGAGTGCATTTGGAGCCGACATGGTGCACGGTACCTTGATTGTGCCGATATGTCCAACAAAGTAACGGAATGAATACTCCAGCCTCATGACAAATCAAAACAATGTGCCGTGAATCTGTGACGTCACAGGGTAGAAGGCACTAGAGTGGTGGACCCAGTGGCTGTCTGTATAAAATATATCTTACCTGAACGTTGCTTGAAAAATTACCGACACTTCGGAAATACCGGAGCTCCGGAAATAACGACCAGGGTACAGCCCCATATAGGCCGTTAAATTAAGTGGATACTGTATGTGGCTCCTTTGGGTGCTCACTACCTCCTGTGTCCCCTTGTGCGTACCTGCATACGGACATAAGTACAGTGGCCCTGCGGAGGGCCTCTTGGCTCGTGCGAGGCAGCTACTAAATTAAATTACTGTAAATTTTGCTCTGAGGGGCGAGTTTATTGGGCAGCGTCACTCATCTTGTGAGTGGACACACCGCCATAGCAGCATGTACAACACTCCCCAATAGGAAGAAAACCCGCTGGGTTGTTCATCCTGTCACTTGTACCCAGACACAGCTGGGACTTGCTTAACTGTCTCAAATGAACAGCTACTCAAACAAGAAGATTAACATACATTCCCACTCACATGTCCAACCTGCCCTTGCACTAATAGTGGGGCCCCACCACCACGTTACGTGGTAATTGGTTCCACATCACCGGGCCTGTTACCGTGCCGGTCATTCCTCCTGTCTTTCCTGATTCTGAGCTTATCCCTTTTATGCCCATTGTTTCGTGCCCACAATGTGCCGCACGGGTGGCGTGTGCCACTATCCCAGTTTCTATTGTTTCGTGGAGATTGGTCAATAAACACAAACACTAAGGAACTACTTATCTTTTGTTGCATATACAGTAGTTGTGGGTGATCGTTGGCGGGCAATGGTGCGGGTTGGGCGCACTGAGTGTCGGTACGGTGTCTCACATGTCTGTTCTAGACCACACTTGCCGGTAGACTAGTTATTATTCTTTACTCTGCTGGTTATATGCTTGGGCGCCGCCTCAGTTTCCCACAGGTTGGCAGGACTTTTTGTTGGACGTACGGAACGGTTTGAGTTCCGTCGTTGGTACTTTGTAGAGCTTTGCTTCTCTAGTTAGGCTCATGCGTTTGGAGCGAGTATCTTCTTGGGATACTCTACTCCCTCCGCCACCTTTGTTCACTGACAGTATGGTTTTCGATCTGGAAGATCCTGTTTATCGAATTTACTCAGTTTCTATGATCGAGCAACAGAGATATTACAGGAAAGAGATGGTTAGGTTGACTGCATCTATCTGGACCTAAAAAAGGCTTTTGACAGAGTTCCACATAAGAGGTTATTCTGGAAACTGGAAAATATTGGAGGGGTGACATGTACACTTCTAACATGGATGAAAAATTTCCTGACTGATAGAAAAATGAGGGCAGTGATCAGAGACAATGTATCGGACTGGAGAAATGTCACAAGTGGAGTACCACAGGGTTCAGTTCTTGCACCAGTGATGTTTATTGTCTACATAAATGATCTACCAGTTGGTATACAGAATTATATGAACATGTTAGCTGATGATGCTAAGATAATAGGAAGGATAAGAAACTAGATGATTGTTATGCCCTTCAAGATGACTGGACAAAATAAGTATATGGAGCACCACTTGGCAAATGAATTTAATGTTAATAAATGCCATGTTATGGAATGTGGAATAGGAGAACATAGACCCCACACAACCTATATATTATGTGAGAAATCTTTAAAGAATTCTGATAAAGAAAGAGATCTAGGGGTGGTTCTAGATAGAAAACTATCACCTGAGGACCACATAAAGAATATTGTGCAAGGAGCCTATGCTATGCTTTCTAACTTCAGAATTGCTTTTAAATACATGGATGGCGATATACTAAAGAAATTGTTCACAACTTTTGTTAGGCCAAAGCTAGAATATGCAGCGGTTGTGTGGTGCCCATATCTTAAGAAGCACATCAACAAACTGGAAAAGGTGCAAAGACATGCTACTAAGTGGCTCCCAGAACTGAAGGGCAAGAGCTACGAAGAGAGGTTAGAGGCATTAAATATGCCAAAACTGGAAGACAGAAGAAAAAGAGGTGATATGATCACTACATACAAAATAATAACAGGAATTGATAAAATCGATAGGGAAGATTTCCTGAGACCTGGAACTTTAAGAACAAGAGGTCATAGATATAAACTAGCTAAACACAGATGCCAAGAAATATAAGAAAATTCACTTTCGCAAACAGAGTGGTAGACGGTTGGAACAAGTTAGGTGAGAAGGTGGTGGAGGCCAAGACCGTCAGTAGTTTCAAAGCGTTATATGACAGAGTGCTGGAAAGACGGGACACCACGAGCATAGCTCTCATCCTGTAACTACACTTAGGAAATTACACTTAGGTAATTACTGTTCCATCCTTGTTTCCTCTTCCCCACTTGGCGGGATTGCGTCGATGGCTCCTGACTGGGGTGTTTGGTGTGGTGTTTGGTCACCTTGCATGTGTCTTTAGTGCCTTTTGTCCATCTTTTGTTCTTTGTTGTCCTGTGGGGCTCTGGCCCACATTTCGGTGCTTTTGTTTTCGTTGTAGACCCCTGGGTCTTTTCCCTGTCTGGACACTTTCCTTGCCTATCTTCGGTGCCTGACTGCACCCTCACATAGCCGAGGGAGAAATCGTCTCAAGAACCTCAAGATAACCCTGCTGTCCGTAAGGTCCCTCAGGTATGTACGCGCTCCTCTACACATTTTGTGGTTGGTCGTGTGCGTTACTTCCGGCCGCTCCTTGGGCCGTATTCGTGGTTTTCCTTACCTAATTCAGTTTTTCCTCCCCCATGCTACACTTTTTTGCCTGCCTCTGCCTGCCTGCCTGCCTCTCTGCCTGCCTGCCTCTCTGCCTGCCTGCCTCTCTGCCTGCCTGCCTGCCTGCTTGCCTGCCTTTCCCTCCCTAATTCTTCCATCCCCCCTCACTACTTCTTTCCTGCCTACCTTCACCTCCCTTTCTCACTAATTCTCCCTCTCTCTCTAATTCTCCCCCTCTCTCTCATACTGCCTCCCACCTAAGCTCCCATCCATCCACCCACCAGTCGGCAATCATTGACGCAATGCGTGCATTTTGAGCCGACATGGTGCACAGATGTTTCTTGATTGTGCAAATATGTAAAACAAAATCACAGAATGAACTCTCCAGCCTCATGACAAATCAAAATAACAGGAATAATAGGCCCTGAATCTGTGAAATCACAGGGTAGAAGACACTCTAGAGTAGTGGCGCCCAACATGGGCAGTGGGCAAACTGGACCATCTCCCACCCATCACCACGGGCCGGCGCGACGCTTGGTGGACCGCTTCCTACCCGAACTTTGTTCGTGTAGCATGACTCCCCAACCCCAATCGGGAAACTGGAAGTTTCGGATAACTAAAGTTCGGAAACCAAGTGGTGCTCTGTAGTTGGGTCCTATCAAATCCAAACAAACACTTTTCTAAGAATATAAAATACAGTACTTAACAAAGATCCATAACTAAAAAATAAAAAACAGCCAAGAATACTGGACTGCATATTGGAAATGCACCTTAAAATTACAGTATATGGAATAGGTGAAACTTGGGTGGGGGGGAGGGGACAAATTGGGCATTGGCCATGCTATGATCATGGAAAATTGGGTAAATTTGGTAGAAAATGTCTTAAATATGGATAAATTGGGATATATTTGGTAAATTATATATATGATATATATAATATATTATATATTATATATATATATATATATATATATATATATATATATATATATATATTATATATATATTATATATTTGATATATTTTGGTAAATTTGGTCTTAGCCATGTTAGGGTTAGGTCTGGTTTTAGGTTAGGTTAGGTTTGAGTAAGTTAGGTTAGGTAAGTCAGATTAAGTTAGGTTTGGGTAAGTTAGGTAAGTTACATAGGTTAGGTAAGTTACATTAGGTTAGGTAAGTTACATTAGGTTAGGTAAGTTACATTAGGTTAGGTAAGTTATGTTAGGGTAGGTTAGGTCAGGTAGGTTCGGTTAGGCAAGTTATGTTAGGTAGGAAAGGTTAGGTTGGGTTGGGTTAGATTAGGTTTAGTTAACCCTTAACATGCTAGGGGTATAATATCCTTTCTTCCCCTCAGGCGCATGTAATTTTGAAAAAAAAAAAATTTTTCTTCCTAACCTGTTAATTTGTGTTCATTGATCACGGGAAAAATAATAAAAAAATCGTAAGTGGCATATATTGCCCGCTATAGGGCGGGGAAATCTGGCAAAAAATAGGCGCTGACTCAGCGTGCGTCCCAGGCGGTCTGTTGCTCGCCAGCTGTCAGGCCGGAGTTGCCACAAAGAGATAATTACCTAATTATTTCAATGTCTCTGATTTTTCATAGTTTTTTTGCTGTAATATTATTCAATAGTGTGTAGTTTGATATATTTATATAATAAAATGAGTGAATCATTGCTGTACTCAAAAATATGGTGTGCATATTGTTGATTCAATTATGTTCATTAATCAGTGAACAAATACTTTGTCGGTTATCACACTATAAGCACAGGTTATATACAGTATAAGTATCTGCATGTTTTGTTCACTATAACGAACCACTAAGTAGCTATTATGAGTCAAAAAGTAACGAGGAGTGACCGCTGTGTACCAACCAGCCACTCCCGCCCTCCCTCAAGTCATCTGACTCGCCCACATTCTCCTACAATACTGTTTTTGCTATAATTCACTATATACAGACATTATATAAGTATCTACATGTTTTGTTCACCATAACTGTACATCTAAGCTTGTATGGTGAGTAAAGGCACAAAGACGTAGGACCTCACACAGTCAGCTGATGGCTGCCGCCCTCAAGGCCAGACGCACTAATATTTCTCCTCCAACAATACTGTGTGGTGTTGTTATGCTATATACACACATTATATATAATACCTACCTGTTTTATTCACCATACTTGTACAAATAAACCGGTATGGTGCCCAAAGACCATCGTGGTAACCAGTAAACAACACCGTTGTCTGCACGGTGGCGTCGTGCAGACGACACCACCGCCCTCACCAAAATGGCGGCTCCCAACCTTCTCTTGCTGTTTATACCCTCTATACACAAGTCCTTATTGGCCCTAGAGAGTCAGACCTCAGGCCTAAGTGTTAAATGGTTGGCCATTGCCAAAATAATGGGTGGAGCCCTGGGGCTGTATTAGATGGTGGGAGGAGTAATCCTTTCCAGCAATAAGCTGCTAAAACAAAATTTCGGTATGGTGTCTAGGGAGTGTGTGGAATAAGGGCCGCAAGCCCGCATCCAAGGGGCTGAGGGCAGCCGTCAACATCTTTGCCTCAGTGCGATTTTAAGGTATTGTGCACTGATTCATGTCCTCAGTAGATATCCATTGTGCCTCTAGGGGAATAGAATAGAATAGGGTATATGTTCAAGCCTGTCTCCTCCAAGATAAAGAGTAGGGACATTTGACTCGCCTGGTATGGGGAAGAGACCGGGGAGAGGGAATTGTGAGGGAGATGGAGAGGGAAATCTGAGTGGGGAGGAGTTGAGTGGGGGAAGCCAAAGGTATCAGGGCCACCCTTAGGTCAACCTCTTGGCTCCTGACAAATGGGCGACAGGGGGGGGGGAAGAGGAGGAGACGAATGACGGGCAAGGGGAGGGGAGAAAGGGAGAAGGAAGGAGGGGAGAGAGGAGAAGGGAGAACCAATGATCTGAGAACCAGATCATACATAGCAATGGACTTGTATAGTAATTATCTGTGTATAGGATGTGGCCCTTGTTCATCCTCCACAAACGAAACCAGAGAAACCATGTTCGTCGTTACCGGGAATGTCTACATCGCTAGCTGAATACAGGAATCATGTGTAACACGTATCCTGTTTCACAGTCACACAGTACAAAGAATATCAATCCAAATCTGTTTCGTTTGGAGGGAATATACCGTTTGAATGAAACACGTCCTTTGAAAAGTACAAGGGATTCATCAATCACCCGCTTCTGTGCTGGTACGTAAAAATCTCTTGAATTTTCCAATCACTTCATTCATATAGTGCCTCACTCTCCAAAGTCTATCATCCTCTGTCCGGTCCTCATTACTTGCAAAATGCAGACACCTGAGGAGTATCTGAAATCTGTCTCGTGACATATATTTCCCGAAGAAAGGTGTTGGAATAGTCAGATCTTTGCTCCAGTAATCTGTGAGAGCGTGTTTGACACAGTGTTTCATCAACATACTTGTCGCTAGAAACATATTTCACCAACATTGGTGGTTTTCCAACGTTGCAATCGTGAAAATTCTGTTCTCTCTCTTCTAATGAGATGAGCTGCATAAAGGTTCGTTTGGTGTACAATATGTTCCATGAGCGGCTCATCATAGAATGCTGTAAAATAATCACATTCACTCACATCCTCTCCATTATCAGGGAAAAGCTCTGTAATCCCAACGTCTTTATTGTCAAAGGCAGGAATTCGGGGAATAAACCCAGCACCAATACTCCACACTAGTACACCTAGTGTCCTGCAAGACACAGGGGACGCAACAGGGGCACTACGGCGAGGAAGCGATGCACCCTGTGGACCAGGAGCTGAAGCCCGTCTACGCACAGTACGGCCACTACATGCACATGAGGTAGAGGCACGTGAACATGAGGCTCTTGGTGCCTTATGTTGTTCCATGTGGTGGCGCTTGGCTGGGCGAGACGCTGCTGACGCGACAAAATCTCGCCCAGAAACACCACTGGTACTGGCACCAGGCTCGGTAACACTGTTCTGAATCCACTTCACTAAAACCAGAAAGAGAGTCACCTTCCTCTGACTCGTCACCGAACAGATCCTCAGACTGTAAATAAGCACAGGAACTGAGAGGTCGAGGATGAATTGGGGTAGACACTGGGCGAGGTGGCATGGGTGAGCATAGGCATCGCCATGGGAGGAGGCTGTATCTCATTTTCACTGTCCGTGCTATCATCATCGGTCAATTGTGTGTAGTCTTTACAAATATCAGTCATCAAAGTCACTTTCCTCACCATCGGAAAATAATTCACTGGTTATTTGCTCTTGGGTGAGTGATTGTGTGGGGCGTGCCCGGGAAGCGTTCGGCCGTGCGCTCGACATGGTGGCTGCTGGGTAACTGAGGCCTCCCACGCGATAGTAGCGTGAGCTGGATTTTTTTCAAAATGGCGGCTGTTTACTATAGCCCCTGGGCAGCATATGGGGACCCCCTATACCCCGCAGGCCTTTCAAATCGTGCGCGGTACTCCAAATCATCATATGATGCGATGCGCAATTTAAGGGTTAAGTAAGTTATGTTAGGTACGCTAGTTAAGTTCAGTTTGGGCAAGTTAGGTTAGGTAGGTTCGATTAAGTTATGATAGGTTAAGCTAGTTAAGGTAGGTTAGGTTATGTTGGGTTAGGTTTGGGTAAGTTAGGATAGGTTAGGTTTAGTTAAGTTAGGTTAGTTAAGTTAGGTTTGGGTAAGTTAGGTTAAGTTAGCTTAGGTTAGTTAAGTTTAGCATAGGTTAGGTTAGGTAAGTTTAGGTTAGGTTAGGTTAAGTTTGGGTAAGCTATGTTAGGTGGGGTTATGCAGGGATGTTCAAAGAACAGTTTTAAGATAAAGTGACTAGGAAAATATATTTAACAGAAGTATAAGTTTGATATGAAAAGTTGAACTAGTTACGTTTGGGAGTGTTATTTAATGCTTGAAGATGTCTCAGAGAACATTATTGATGTCTTAGAGAACAGCTTTGATGAAGGAAGATATCTTAGAGAACAACATTGATGAACGAAGGTGACTGAGAATAACTTTTGATGACTAAGAATAACTTTAATATCTTAGAAAGCAACTTTGATGACTGAGACTAACTTTTAATGACTCTGAGAATGACTTTTGAGGACATAGGTAGTATTTTTAGGTCTTTAAGATTAACTTTTGTTGGCTCTGAGAATAACTTTTGATGAACGAAGATGTCTTAGAAAAACAACTTCGATGAACGAAGGTGACTTTGAGATTAACTTTGATGACTCTGAGAATAACCTTGATGGCTCTGAGAGTAACTTTGATGACTCTGAGATTAACTCTGATGACTGAGAATAACTTTTGATGTCACTGAGAATAATTTTTGAGGACGAGAGTTGTTTTTTGACGTCTTTGAGTGCATTATTGATGTCTTTGATTGTGTGTTTTGATGTATCAGAGTAACTTTGGTGTCCCGAAGAGTGTCTTTGATGTCTCGAAGAGTGTCCTTGACTATTTTTTTCTTAATGACACAAAATTTTAGTTAAGAACAGTGTTGAAAGATTCCCTTTAACTATTTTTGTACTCTAAGAAGTATACTGGACGACTATTGTCGCTAATGAAATGGATGTGGACGCTACTGGGCCTGCTGACGAAACTGACGAAGAGGCCACAGACTTTGATGTGGCATCCCATGTCGAAACCGTGATGAACCCATCTCTGCCAATGTCTCAGGTCGATGATATTTTGTGTAAGGTGTGCTTTAATACATTGGGTCTCATACTGCTGCCCTGCAGATACATGGTAACGTGCGGTGTTTGTCTCGTATCTGTGAGAAAGTGCCCTATTTGCAGATGCGGCATTTCGTATGTTCGTCAACCGATTATTTCCTAAGATGACAAAAAGGCATAGACACTTATTTATTTATGTAAATAAAACTTGTACAAATGTTGAGTTATTTTTCTTTTTATATCCATAAATTGGTATAAATATGCCCATATTTTCTTGAACAGTATTTTCTTTTTTGGATGGGGGGGGGCAAACAAATACTCAAAGAGGTCGTAATGCTTGTAAGAACAAAACATTTTTCCAACCGTCACTGGCGAGTCGCCGGCTGGATGGATTGCAATTGCTTAGTTTCTGCCTAAAATAGTTGGTTAGGGGGGGGGGAGACACTGCCTCATTTAGTAAAATTTGCTATGTCCAATAGCTTGGATGTTGGGAACTGAACGAGGTGTCTGCAAGAAGGTTGCTCAACATCCCGTGCGAATATGGACAAAATAG
>NC_091161.1:45233533-45291033 GCF_040958095.1 Procambarus clarkii
AGGCCAGTGCTGCACATACAGTATATAAAAACAGCATAATATTTTAATCACAACCAGGGTTTCCTAATGGCTCCTTGAGATTTATGTGCAAAGTACTTAACCCAGTTATAAGTTCCAAATCATGTGTGTTGTATTATTAAACATCTCTTTAGAAAGCTGATTTATGTTATTTCTTAGTGTTCACTACTACTAGGTAATGATAAATATATATCTCACTGATATATTAATTATATTCAGTTATTACAGATGATTTTGATGCTGCCAACCAGAGATGCATAGCTGTGGAAAACATGTCTGAAGTGGAAACTTAAAACGAAGCTTCAGATATGAAGCAAAGAATGCCATGAATAACAAATGTAAGCATTGAAAACCTAGTTCAGTAATGAAAAAATTCACAAAATTGACATACTGTGCATTATTTCATTCATTGTCAATCATATTTAATGATTTTTTGTTTATGGAGTAATCTTTGCTATGTTGATAGTGCTCGTTGTGTGTCTGCAGGTGCATTCATTGTGTGTGTATGATGCCAGGTGTTAAAGTATTATTTCTTACTCGTTCATGCACTCATTTAGATGTTTGGCCTCGATGAGGTTCAGTCTTGTGTGGCACGTTTCTGTTGAAATGTAATCTTTTCGAGACTACATTTCAAATATTACCTAACATGCATGGCTACTCCCTCTCCTTGTCTAATATATCTATCTGTGTGAAATAGATTAAATCCATTAATTCGATATTCAGCTAATAGTTCTCTATTTTCTACATTCATCCATTTTTTGGTAAGTGCAATAATATGTATTGTTTCATTGCAGATAAGAGATTCCAGATTTCCGAAGTACTGAAACGCACACCATAAAGGCTTGGTGGATCTAGTTGCAAGGTAAAATAATTTATTTACTTGTATAGTATATATTTTTAGCTAATTATCAGTATATAAAACCACAGTACTTAATTTTATCAGTGTCAAAGACAATTACATCTTATTCATAAATACCATTATATACCTCACTTGTGGTAACATATACACACATTAAGTGTATTATGTAGCATTATCTGTAATCAACTAATTTTCAGAGCTGCTCTGAAAATAATACTCTTTAAAAAAGTGTTTCTTAACAATAGCATTTCATTACAATATATCCATAATCAACTGTATCAAACCCTATTACAGGTAAAACCAGTAGGCTTTCTACTGTATTTTATCAAACCCCTATTAGAATAATAGATTTGTTAATAAAACAAATCAGGTTTTTCAACTGCTTCAAGCTTATTTTCTAACAGATTATAATGCATTGCATACTTTATTCCCAAAAAGACATGGTCACTTTTACCCAAGGGAGGGAGGTACTGAATGACAAATATCTCTTCCGCTTTCCTTGTAAATATAACATCCAGAATGGAGGGAACATCCCCTTCCTTCATCCTCGTAGCTTGTTTAACATGTAGAAACATGAATGTTTACAGGATGAGGTTTACAAATCTACAAGTCCAAAAATCCTCTGTTCTAACTTAGCAAAGCTTAGCTTAGCCTACTATATTGAACTTTAACTTTATAACAAAACCAATCAAAAGGGTTTGCAATAATATTAGTTGAAAAATTCTACCATTTTTGTTTTTCAGTGTTAATAGTAAAAATGCTTATGTTTTTATTGTTAAATTTCAAAGTAATATCAGTTTGAAGATATTTAAGAATAAATATGGCTAGGTCCCTTTAGTGTATAATTGTATATTATCCACCAAAATATTCACACAAACAAAAATTGTTAATTGTAACATAAACTTTTTCTAGTATGTGTCCTGAAGTAAATTTCTATCAAACCTCACTGGAAAATTCATTGGGGTTGTATGTTTATTGTTAGTATGATATACAGTCTACTGATCAATTGAACTTGGTACTATTTATCATCCAAATGCACCAATATGTCTTCATTCTTCCCAGATGAAGGAACTAGGTAACGTTCATCATCTGAATGCACCATCTGCAATGCATCATCTGAATCTTTTCCCACACTCATGACACACGGGAGGTTTATCAGCTGTATGCACAATCCTGTGAGTTTTTATAAGTCGCAGACGATTGAATCCCTTGCCACACTCGGGACATTCATGAGGTTTATCATCCGTATGCACAGTCATGTGACTTATTGTACTGGAACGTTTCCCAAATCTTTTCCCTGCATTCAGCACACTTGAAATGTTTAGCACATGTTTGTAGTGTCCTATGCACATATATATATATATAGATTCAGATTCAGATGTTTATTCAGGTAAGGTATATACATACAAGTGATGTTACATTAATGGATTGATATATAGATAGAGCTAGTACATACAATGCCTAAAGCCACTATTACGCAATGCGTTTCGGGCAAGAAAAACATTAATATCTAGAACTTAATACTAATTGAGCATAAAGAATAAAAAGTGTTGAGAACAAATACAAATAAAGATAAAAAAAAAAAAGGGGGAACATGACTGAAAAAGCAGCACAAATACAATAGGTTGACAAACAGTGTTGATTAAAAAAAAAATAAAATAAGACATGGGTTGACAATAGAGGAGTGAGGTAGGTTACAGGGAATTTATTAGGTAGTGTTTAGTTTTTATCTTAAACTGGTTGAGAGAGGTACAGTCTTTAACATGGTTGGGAAGGTCATTCCACATTCTGGGCCCCTTGATTTGCAGAGCATTTCTAGTTTGATTAAGTCGTACTCTAGGAATATCAAAACTGTATTTATTTCTGGTGTGGTGCTCATGGGTTCTGTTACAACCTTCTATGAAGCTTTTGAGATCAGGATTGGCATTATAGTTTAGCGTTTTATATATGTATAATACACATGAGAGAATGTGCAGTGACTTAATATCTAACATATTCAGAGATTTGAGTAGGGGTACCGAGTGATGTCTGGGGCCAGAGTTGGATATTGTTCTAATAGCAGCTTTGTGTTGGGTAATTAGAGGACGTAAGTTATTTTGGGTAGTAGAACCCCAAGCACAAATACCATAGTTGAGATATGGATAGATAAGGGAGTAATAGAGAGTCACCAGGGCAGGGCGTGGTACATAATATCTGATCTTAGAAAGAATGCCCACAGTTTTTGAAACTTTTTCTGGGGGGAGCCCCGTCGACTCCCCGGAGCTATCCCAGGCTGATATGCTAATGTCAGACTTTGGCATCAGTCATGTGTATGGAGTTCTTAGGCCTACCGGGGACCACGGCCAGAACCGGGCCCCCTCAGAGAGGCAAGGGGAGCAATGGCCTATAGAAGCCCCCGTGTAGTTGGAAGCATTCTATGTCTGCCATCGACCGGAACAGGCACCCAGAAAGGTAAGCGCCCCAAAACAAACCCCTATTCTGGTTAAAATTGCTACCTAATACCGAACTAGTGGATAGAACTCCCCAACCGAAAACAAGCAAATTAGTGTGACGTCACACACTGCCGCGCCGCTGTCTGCGCAGCTCCCCCCTCCCCGGGAGGGGGAAGGGGGAGCCCCAGACCCCCCGCGCCGGCTACCCACACCTCAGTTCTTGAGGCTGATGCTATGGGCGATGGTCGTGTGCTCTGGCTCCGGTGTCGCTACTGCACTGTACTTTGAGTGTGGTGTTAGTTTTGTGGGTGCGAGAGCCAGGAGTTATCTTCAGTACTCGGGCTGCATGCGCCTAGGGCTGCCTTCCCTAGGTGCCCTGTAAGTACTGCCCTTGGGGCTTGGGGCCACCTTCCACAGGCTCCTCGGGGTCTGCCTCTGCTGGTCCGTTTTACCTTTCGGTTTTTCGGCCGCCTGTTGGGCTCTTGGGTGTTCTGTTCTCCCTTGTTACCGGCAGGTAAGAGGCAGTTTGCACTGGTAGGGGCGCAGGGTGCTGCTCAGCTTGTAATTCCCGACATCGCGGCCGGCTCTGTTCCTTGGGGTTCGCTGTCCTCTTGCGGGGTTTTGCTTTTCTTTTTGTTTTTGCCTGGTGGGGGGTTCTGTCATTTTATTCAGTTTGTTTTTGCCCTTCCACTGTTCTCCTCGGTGGCGCCCCCTGCTAGGTCCCCGTGAGTGTACACGTCCCTGGGGTTCAGCTTTAGAAGTTTGCTTGGTAGTTTTGGGCGCCGGTTTGCAGCACCCTGCCTGGGACTACCTGAGCGCGAGTCCTCTTAAAGTAAACGCTCAGGACCCTGGGAATCCCCTAGGGGGCGCGTGGGTCCGATGGATGTGACCCCGGAGTCCCCACTCGCTGTGTGCGAGTTTGAGGGTTGCTCGGTCCCCTTGTCTCAGGGTGACCCTCATTGTTTTTGCCTCTGCCACGCTGCCTGTTGGGTCGGTGATACTTTCGACCCTGAGTCCTGTGAGTGTTGCTGCTTGCTTGTGACTCAATTTACCCAATCCTCTGATGATTCTATTCGGGTACAGGCGGCACGTGCGTTGCAGTCTAGGTTTCGTCTGTTGCAACGCGCTCGGTTGGTTGCTTCCCCGGATGCCCCGGGGCTGCCCCGCTTTGCTTTTCGAGACCCGGACTTGGGGGTGGGGGTCGCTTCGATCCTGGTTCAGTCCGCACCTCCTCGTCCTTCCCCTTCTGTTCGTTCTGGTCCCCCGCCCCTGCTTCCGGCCCCGAAGCGTCTGAGGGTTTCGGGGTCGGAGCAGGGGTTACTTGATCTCGAGACTCGGGCAGCTTCGGGGGTTGCCCCTTCCGGGGGGGCGGCAGAGGCATTCGAGTCTTCTCTCCCGGCCGAAGCTTCAGGGTCTGACCAGTGGGCCCCCCTTCCTCCAGCTTTTCCGGCTGCTCCGTCCTTGTCTTGTGGGGTCGGGGCTTGGGGAGAGGACTCGGCCTCGGGTCCTGTGGTGACGGACCTCGAGGCTGGGGAGGGGCTGACTTGGGGGCCTTGGGCCCCGCTGGACCCCGCCTGGGGTTTTCTTCCCACTGAGCGGGGCTTATTGTTACAAGGAGTGGGGTTTTCTTTCCCCCCCTCTGCGTACGAGTTGGATTTGGTGTCGGCCCCTCCCCGGGTACGGTTCCGTGTTCCCCCAGGTACGTCGGTTCCGTCCTTCCGGAGGTTTTCGGCTTATCGCATCCAACCTGGTGTGGTGCGAGCGGCCTTTGCAGCTTACCTCCTGCGTGACCCGGATTATGCCTCGGAAATGGATCCGTCCACGTTCAGGTTTGGGACTTCGTTCCCTTTCTGGCTCCGTTACGAGGTTCCGGAGTCATCCTGGCTAGCAGACTGCCCCTTGTTTGGTCTGGATTCCTGGCATTCCTTCTGTCGTTCCCGCACGCTGGAGTGGCGGGAAGCTTCCACGGTGCTTCAGGTTTTCCTGGGGGGTGAACTTGAGTACCTGAATGAGTGCTTGTTTGCCCCTGCCCTTCCCCGCGATGTGGGCGTTATTCAGCTCCATGTGCAGGTTCCCTCCCTTTCGGCGGCGCTCGTGGCGGAGGACTTGCGCGCTCGGGGCCTTTTGTGTTCGGCCTTACGGTTCTTTTCCCTCCTGGAGCTGTCTTCGGATTGGCTCGTGGAGGATGTGGGGACGCTTGGGTCCGTCCCGGGGTCCGGCACCTTGTCCTCGGCTGCGCGTTCGTCGGCTGCCTTGTTGAAGCTGTTCACGCCGATTTTGCGGGATGCGGTTCCCCTGTTCTATGCTTCCCGTCTCGCGTGTCGGCAGGCGGTGCTGGGTTCCTCCGTGGAATCTGCTTGGGCTCTGGCTCTTAGGCGTTCTTCCCCTTTTTGTCCTCTCCTCTTTGGGGAGTCGGCCGTGGCGCAGTTTATTCAGGCTGCGTCGGCGGCTTGTCGTCCGATGTCGGACTTGTTGGTTTTCCGGGGGTCCCGGGGTGGGTCTTCCCGGAAAGGTCGTGCCAGGGCTCGGGGTTCCTCTCGTCGTGGTAGGCCTCTGGTGTCAGGTTTGGGGTTGGCTCCTCCTGCGGACCCTCCCTCGTCTGGTCGGCGCGGTGTTCGCGCTGTGCGGGGTTCTGGGTCTCGTAAGGGTCGCCGGCCCTTTCGCGGTTTGCCCCTTTGACGGGGCGATGGGGGGGCGGCTTGCGCTGTTCGCCCGCGCCTGGTCCCACGATTCGTGGGCCTTTCGGGTCGTGTCTCGCGGCCTGCGGTGGCGTTGGGTGGCCCCTCCCCCCTTTGGGGGGTCGGGGCTGGCGGGGCAGGCTTCTTCCCCTGCGCTCTGTCGAGTCGTCTTGGAGTGGGTACGCTTGGGCGTCGTCGAAACGACGTCGTCCCTCAGATGGGTTTCCCGTCTGTTTCCGGTTCCGAAACGGGACTGCGCGGACCTGCGGTTCATTCTGGACTTGTCCCGTCTGAACCCCTGGGTTCATTGCCCCTCCTTTCGGATGACTACGCTGTCTCAGGTTCGGCTCCTCTTGGAGCCGGGTGCTTGGATGGTGTCCCTGGACCTCCGGGACGCTTATTGGCATGTCCCGATTCATCCGCGGTTCAGGGACTGGCTCGGTTTTGTAGTGGGGCGTCTGAGTTACCGCTTTCGTTGTCTCCCGTTCGGGTTGAACCTGGCACCTCGCGTGTTCACACGCCTTACACGGGTTGTGGTGGCTCGTTTGCGTCTCCTAGGTGTTCGGGTGTTGGCCTACCTCGACGACTGGCTGGTTTGGGCTCCCAGCCAGTCAGCTTGCTTGCTAGCCAGGGATTTGGTTCTTTCCCAGCTCGCCGGGTTCGGGTTCTTGGTGAACTGGAGGAAGTCCCATCTGGTTCCCTCTCAGGTTCGGACTTGGCTGGGTCTCGTGTGGGGCTCTCGGACCGCCTCCTTGTCTCTCCCTCCTTGTCTCTCCTGCGGCTGCGGTCCCGCCTTCGTCTGTTTCTGGAGGGCCCTCGGGTCACCCGGCGGTTGCTCGAGGGGCTGTGCGGGAGCCTGAACTTCGCGATGGTGGTCTACCCGCCGGGTCGGGTTTGGCTTCGACGGCTGTTCTGGTTCCTTCGGGGTTCCCCCTTCCGCCTCTCTCGCGATCGCAGAGTTCGACCCCCGGGGGCCTTGCGTCGGTTGCTGCGTCACCGGCTTCCTCTTCGGGTTTTTCGGGGTTCAGTGCCTTGGCGCCTACCCGAGCCCTCGCTCGATGTGTACACGGATGCGTCGTCTCTCGGCTGGGGTTTTGTGACCAGTGCTCACCAGGCCGGCCAGGGGCGTTGGGATCCGTCCTTCCGTCGAGCTCACAGTACGGTGCGGGAGTTCGCGGCAGTGTGGTTTGCTCTGGGGAGGATTCGGGTGGCCCGCGGATCGACGATTCGGCTCCATTCGGACTGCTCTCCGGTGGTTCATTGCCTGAACCGCGGGGGTTCGATGCGGTCCTTGTCTCTTTGGGGTTGGTCGCTTCGGGTGACTCGTCTGCTGAGTTCTCGGGGTTTGGCTCTCCTGGCGGTTCACGTACGGGGCGTGTCCAACGTCTTGGCCGACGCCCTGTCTCGCTTCGTTCCCCTCTCCACGGAGTGGACGGTCGACGACGAGTCCTTCCGTTGGCTTTGCCAGACGTTCGGGCGCCCCGAAGTGGACCTCTTCGCGTCGGCGTGGTCGCGGCGTCTTCCCGTTTATGCGGCGCCCTTCCCCGATTGCGAGGCCGTCGGGGTCGATGCCTTTCGGCTCGACTGGTCGAGGTGGGGGTTCCTGTACCTCTTTCCCCCAGTTCGGCTGTTGCTCCAGGTCCTGACTCGCTTAGAGACTTACCGGGGGAGAGTTGTCCTTCTGGCCCCTTGGTGGCCGGCCCAGCCTTGGTTTCAGGCGCTGGTTGCTCGGTGTCCGAACCCGAGGGTTTTCCCGCGGCTCCGCCTCTTTCAGCAGATCGGGCCGGTACGTCACGTAGCTGGTTCGATCTTCTCCTCGAGTCTTCGCGTATGGTTTTTTTGACTCGAGTCTATCATCATCTCTATGGTGATCAGGTGGCCTCCTTGTTGGTGTCCCACCTGAGGGCTTCTTCTCGGCGGCAGTAGAAAGTTTCCTGGCGGTCCTTCCGTTTCTTTTTGCGTCTTCGTCGTGTTAGCTCCTTGTCTGTTCGGGTGGTCTTGTCCTTCCTCTCGTGGTTGTTTCAGGACCGTCATCTTATGCCTAACACTGTCGCTTCGTATCGTGCGGCGCTGGCGGAGCCGCTTCAGCTTGCTTTCGGTATCGATGTTACGTCTGCGCCGTTTCGCAAGCTGTCTCGTGCATTGTTTCACCTCCGACCTGCTCATGCGTCGCCTGAGCCGTCCTGGTCTTTGGACAGAGTGCTCGCTTTCCTTTCATCTCCTCGTTTCGTTGTGGCCCCTTCGGTCCAGGATTGTTTTTCCAAGGCACTTTTCTTGTTGGCTTTGGCCTCTGGGGGTCGGGTAGGGGAGCTTCATGCTCTCCTCCGGCGCAGGGGTTTCTGCTCTTTTGGTCGTGGTGATAGTTTTGTTCGTTTGCAGCCGTCTCCTTCTTTTCTGGCGAAGAATGAGACTGCTGCGTTCCGGAGGGGTCCATGGGTGGTTGATGCTTGGTTGGTCAGGCCGGGGGTGCATCATGTTTTGTGTCCGGTTGCGGCGCTTCGCCGTTATTTGCGCGCCACAGCTTCTGTGTCCGGGGACGCGCTGTGGGTTGATCCGGTTTCCCTTCTTCCCTGTTCGCGGGTTCGGGTCTCTCAGGTCGTCCGCAGGGTTATTAGGTCCAGCCAGCCTGCGGTCTATCCCCGTGCCCATGACGTTCGTAAGTTCGCGGCTCTTGCTGCCGTCTTTGGGAATATGTCTTGGTCTGATATTCGGGCGCGGGGATTTTGGCGGTCGCACAGGGTCCTGGCTGCTCGTTACCTTGTGAATGTCCCTGGCCCTCGTCGGGCCTGTGTTGCTTTGGGTCGGCGGTTGCAGCCAGTTGTCTCGGCTTCGAGTTGAGGGGTGAGCGACGACCGCCTCCCGGGTAAGTCCCTCTTTTTCTGTCTGTGGGTAGTTAGCTCCGGGGAGCCGACGGGGCTTCCCCCAGAAAACCAGCGTTGAATGTAATGAAACGCCATTTTCTGGGTGAGTCCCGGAGGCTCCCCGGCATCCCTCCCTCCCTCCGGTCGGCGGTTTTTCGCGTTTTTGACATCCAGCCTCATGAACTGAGGTGTGGGTAGCCGGCGCTGGGGGTCTGGGGCTCCCCCTTCCCCCTCCCGGGGAGGGGGGAGCTGCGCAGACAGCGGCGCGGCAGTGTGTGACGTCACACTAATTTGCTTGTTTTTGGTTGGGGAGTTCTATCCACTAGTTCGGTATTAGGTAGCAATTTTAACCAGAATAGGGGTTTGTTTTGGGGCGCTTACCTTTCTGGGTGCCTGTTCCGGTCGATGGCAGACATAGAATGCTTCCAACTACACGGGGGCTTCTATAGGCCATTGCTCCCCTTGCCTCTCTGAGGGGGCCCGGTTCTGGCCGTGGTCCCCGGTAGGCCTAAGAACTCCATTTGGGTATTGTTTATTTTGAGATTTATTTGACTAGAGGATTTATTGCCAAACAGAATATAGAAAGTTTTGTCAATGTTAAGGGTGAGTTTGTTGGCAGTTAGCCAAAGATGGACTTTATTTAGCTCAGTATTTACTGTGGCATTTAGAGCAAGAGGGTCAGGACTGGAGTAAATGAAGGTTGTGTCATCAGCAAATAGAATTGGTTTGAGGTGTTGGGAGGCATTTGGAAGGTCATTAATGTAGATGAGAAAGAGGAGAGGGCCAAGTATGCTGCCCTGAGGAACACCAATGTTGATGGGTAGGGTGGGAGAAATTGTATTATTCACAGAAACATATTGGAGCCTGTCAGTAAGGTAGGACTCGAGGTATTGTAGGGAGGGTCCTCTGACTCCATAATGATGTAATTTAAGAAGAAGGTTATGGTGGTTGACAGTATCAAAAGCTTTACGCAGGTCCACAAATAACCCAACAGGGAACTCATTTTTATCAAGAGTTGTATGAATCGAGTTAAGCATACTAATAAGTGCATCGTTAGTGTTTTTTTTGGGTCTGAAGCCATATTGGCAAGGGCTAAGTATATTGAGTTTGGCTAGATATGAGTAAAGCTGCTTATAGATTAGTTTTTCAAAATTTTTTGACAAGTTTGGCAGGATTGATATAGGTCTGTAGTTGTTAACATCTGTGGGATCACCACATTTGTGGACAGGTGTTACTCTCGCTTTTTTTAGAATATCTGGAAAGGTTTGGAGTTCAAGTGACTTGTTGAAGAGCAAAGCAAAAGCAGGGGCTAAAGATCTGGAGGCTTTTTTGTAAATTAAAGTTGGTATCTCCTCAAGGGCACCAGACTTGGTTTTAAGGGAAAGGATTATCTCATTGACGTCAGTGGAGTTAATAGGCTTTAGGTACAGAGACTGTGGATAGTTACCTGTAAGATAGTCCTTAATGTCAGTACTGGAAGATGGAATATCATTTGCAAGGGATGAACCAATGGAAGAGAAGAACCTATTGAACTCAATAGCAGAATCAGAGGCTGAAAGCTGACCATCGTTATTAGACAGGAGAGTCGGTTTGTTATTTAAAGATTTCTTTGATCCCAATATTTGTGAAATTGTGCTCCAAGTTTGTTTAATGTTGCTCTTTATTTGGGTAAATTTATCTTCGTAGTATTTAGTTTTGGCTCGTCTAATTATCTTAGACAGCAATAATGAGTAATTCTTTGAGAATTCTTTGGAGACAATTCCTAACCTATACTTCTTCTCAAGGTCGTGTTTTTTGTTAATGGATTTAAGTATTCCCTTTGTAAGCCAAGGATTGTTAAGCCTTTTGCTTGTGACTTGTTTTGTAAGCCTAGGACAGTGGGTGTTATAAAGGCTAAGAGTTGTTTGTAGAAAAGATTGCACTGCTAGGTTGATGTCCCCTATGTTACCTAACTCGGACTCCCAGTTGACATTATCAGCAGCAGTTATAAAATTGTTTATAGCAGTTTCATTGTGCAGCCTAAAGCTTAACTCCCTTGTTTCTAGAGGTGGTTTGCTAATGTTAGTTAAGAGAAATGTGGGGTAATGGTCTGTAGTGCTATCGGTGATTATACCTGAAGTAAGCGGAGAGGTTATGTTGGTCCAGATGTGATCTAGAGTCGTGGCAGTGCTATCAGTGATTCTAGTAGGTCTAGTGATTAAGGGTATGAGGAAGCAGGAATTCATACAGTTGAGGAAGCTAACAGCAGTAGGGTGTTCTGGCTCGCAGAGGTCAATATTAAAGTCCCCTGCGATAATTAGGTGGTTTTTGTTCAGTCTGTTATCAAGTATTAGATTTCTAAGGTTTGAGTTGAATTCAGACACATCAGTGTTGGGAATTCTATAGACTGCACCCACAGACAGGACAGACTCGGCACCCTTGACTCTGAAGCTGGCGAAGATATACTCCCCATAGCAGTCTCTAGTTCTAATTTCTTTTAAGCATGTTAGTTCTTGGTGGTAGTAAAGAGCAGTGCCACCACCTCTCTGAAGTTGACGACAGTTGTGAATTGCTGAGTAGTTAGGCATGTTAAAGAGTTGAGTAGTATCCTCTTTCATCCATGTTTCAGTAAGTATAATAAAAGAGAATTTGTTGCCAATAGTTTCAATCAAGGCACTAACATCATCGAAGTGTCTACCTAGGGATCTAACGTTCAAATTGATTACAGAGATATTGTGATTATGAGTTAATACATTGTTTACATCATGTGCTGCAAAATATCTGCAATTTAGATCATTAAAGTGATTATTGTCATAGATAGTGGATAAGAGGTTAAGTTCTGGGTCTATACTTGTCTGCATAAAAAAAGCTGATTGCAGGAAAAACAAGGAAAGAAAGGCAAATTACAAGGTAGAAATAAGCTATAAAATAGGGAAAAATATATACACAATACTGTACAAAACAAACACAAAATGAAAAAAAAAGAAAAAAAAAGTTAGCTTACAAGGGGCTTAGGGGTACAATGGAGTAAGGGAGTATGGCTAGGCTAGGCAACCTAGGTAATAAAAGAGATTAAAGAAAAAACATATAAACATGGACTATACAAAACACAAGATATAGAAATACAAAACAAAAAAATATAAGCAAGACTAAGCAATACAAAAAACAAATTGAGCAAAAATGAAAAAAAATGAGGTAGATTGCTTACGAGTACTCTCAGGTACACTGTAAGTAACAATTTGCAATTTGAGATGCAGGCAAAGCCAGGGGTACAATGGAGTAAGGGAGCATGGCGAGGCTAGGCAACCTAGGTAATAAATGAAATCAAAGAAAAGTTGAATAATAAACATAGGCAAATTTAAGCTAATGATTAATAACTATAGATAGTTCAGTTATGACTGTATAATTAAAAAGACCTGAAGAACTACTTAATACACTCAATTAAATAATTTCCTTAAATGACTAGGTAAGAGTAAGTTAAAAATTAAGTCAGAAAATGAAACAAGGAGACTTAGGATACCTAGCCCCACTAGTTGACAGGGGGTTAATTAAGTTAATTCATTGGGAGTGATAAGGTGAGACAAACCACATAGGGAGAGGAAAGTGTTGAGGTTTTCTTCTTTAGTAATTGTAAACATTTTGCCCTCTGCGGTTTTTCTCACCTTTATCAGACCATCTCTAACGAAGCACTGATGAATCGCATCTGGGTTTTGTTGACGGATTTGACGCAGGCGGTAGAGGAGTTGCTGTCTGTTCCTGGTCAAGCACTCGTTGATGTATAATCCCTTCCGTTGGGATGCAGCTGTCCGGACTAGATGGGATTTCGTGAACTGGGAAGACAGCTTCAGGCGAATTTTCCGTTGGTTTTGACCTGATGGATTCTTTTTGCCTACTCTGTAGGCAGCAATAACGTCAGTTTTGTTTAGACTGAGCTGCAATTTGTTTCTTAAGAGATCCTGAGCTATTTCGACACAATTTTCACCTTCATGTTCCACAGGTATATCTTGGGACGACACGATAACAGAGTCTAGCAGCTTTTGCTGGTCTTGTTCCTCCTGGGAGACGGAACGTTGGGCTGAAAATGTACTGATACATGCAGTCATTTTGCTGAGAGCTTCCTCCTGTTTTTTTATGGCTTCATCAGTTTTCAGAAGGTTGTTTTCCTCACGGAGATCATTCAAATCATGCTGTAGTTGGTCTTGGCTAGCCTTGCAGTTTCTAATATCCTCGCGGAGGAGGGTTATTTCTTGTTGTTGTTGTTGGAGATTAGCGCGGTTCGCTAGATTCTCATTGAGAAGACTCAAGATGATAGTATTTTGTGACTCGAGGACTAGGCACAACTTTTTGAACCACTGATTCTCGGTCCAGTTAGTGAATTCCGGTGAGGGACCGGAAGCTCGCTTGAGTTGCTTATACTGGGATGCTAGCATGTTCATAGGAGAGGGTTGAGAGGACTCTGCTCCCTTGCTCAATGGGGTGGAGGGGAGGGCAGCCCCGCCACCCCGGACCCCAGAGCTTCCAGACGGAGAAACACGGATATTGTTAGAGTTGGCCGGGATGGATGCCTTGTTAAGGGGTTTGTTGCCCTTATTTCCCTGCACAGTCACATTTTTAGGAGACATGATTGGTTAGAATGGACTGGGGGGTATATGTTGTGAAGAAACTTGCGTCAGGCAGCGCGGTGGCGGCAGCATGCACTGGTACTCACAGCCGTAGAGGATTGTTTTGAAACTTATTTGAGATGGAATGAGTTGATTTTGGTCGGTTACTTTGGTTTTGCTATAACATGCTTGGACTCCATGTACTTAGCTGCCTGTGGGTGGCGGTCTACATCATCTGGCGTAAGTTTAAGGGCTGATATACAGCTTAGAGTGAGGAGCGTAGCGTGCACGTATACTACGTAGCGAGCATAGAGTCCTATCTGATACCTATATATATATATTTATGATCAATGTTCCCTTCGGGAATCTTAATTTTATGATGAATAGGAAAACCAGGGATATACTGAACATCTTGTATCAGAATCTTTACTTTAAAAAACATAACGTTTCGAATACTTCTCGTATTCATCATCAGATCTAAAAGAAAAAACAGAAATCACAATCAAATAGCTGGTAAACAAAGAACTCATACTGAATATAATTGCCTATCAAAGAAAGGAAAATGCTTAAAAAACAAAACACTTAAGCGCACTTAAAGTGATCAATACAAATAAAACTTATTAACTGTCACATATATTAAAACTAATTTAAAATCCATTAACTACAAGATGAAATTTATAACTACTAAAACAAACAATTCTATTAAACTTATGTGAAGTGATCAGAAGTGAAACTTGATACCTAACACATAGATACTAAACACTATAACAAATATTTATATAATGACTACAAATCTACAAAAAATGTATGTAAAATACAAACAGAATAAACGACAATTATAAAGTACTAATCAAAATCTTATAAAAAACTCAAAAATTAAATAAAATTAAATACCAAAAAATGTATTATATATCCTAAATAAAAGATTATATTAATGTACAATGTTAAGACTTGAAATAAGTAAGAAAGGGCAAAGACATGGTAAACTAAACAAAATTAAACTACCAAAATAAACTAAAAATCATATTACAGGGCCTACTGTGCACTATACAGTGTACAATTGAACAGCTGAAAGGTTGTTATTTAGCAGAGGCCGCAGCTCCTTTATATATAAGGATTCCATTACTCTCAAATCTGACTGGCCATTCATACAAGTGTCCAGAATTTTAAAATCAGATTCCAGCAGAGAATGATCAAACTCATAACAATGGTTTTTAATCTCCGAAAATGCTGGTTTAGACAATGGTAATCCAGTCCTAAAAGATAATCCCCGGTACTCAAGTATCCTAATCTTAAAGTTCCGAATGGAACTCCCGACATATCCAGCATTACAGCTGGAACAATTATACATATATACGACATTTGAGCACAAGGGGGTAGGCACTTTATCTTTAAATTTAAAATAAGAGCCTATGGTATTTGTGTTGACAAAAATAAATCTAAAGTCTACTTGAGGATAACACTGCTGCAACAGTCTCCTCAAACGACTCCTTACAGAAAAGCTAATACTGCCATAAAATGGTAATTTAATATATTTAAGATCCCTTTCCACTGTAGTAATCCTACACGATGGGTGAAACTTGAGTTTTGAGTTTTTTTATAAGATTTAGGTTAGTACTTTATAATTGTCGTTTATTCTGTTTGTATTTTACATACATTTTTTGTAGATTTGTAGTCATTATATAAATATTTGTTATAGTGTTTAGTATCTATGTGTTAGGTATCAAGTTTCACTTCTGAATACTTCACGTAAGTTTAATGGAATGGTTTGTTTTAGTAGTTATAAATTTCATCTTGTAGTTTAATGGATTTTAAATTAGTTTTATTATATGTGACAGTTAATAAGTTTTATTTGTATTGATCACTTATAGTGCACTTAAGTGTTTTGTTTTTTAAGCATTTTCCTTTCTTTGATAGGCAATTATATTCAGTATGAGTTCTTTGTTTACCATCTATTTGATTGTGATTTCTGTTTTTTCTTTTAGATCTGATGATGAATACGAGAAGTATTTGAAACGTTATGTTTTTTAAAGTAAAGATTCTGATACAAGATGTTCAGTATATCCCTGGTTTTCCTATTCATCTTAATATAAATATATATATATATATATATATATATATATATATATATATATATATATATATATATATATATATATATATATATACACACACACACACACACACACACACACACACACACACACACACACACACACACAAAGCGTTATATGACAAAGAGTGCTGGGAAGACGGGACACCACGAGCGTAGCTCTCATCCTGTAACTACACTTAGGTAATTACACACTCACACTCTCTCTCTCTCTCTCTCTCACACTCACACTCTCTCTCTCTCTCACACTCACACTCACACTCACACTCTCACTCACTCACTCACTCACTCACTCACACTCACTCTGTCTCCACTCGATCATCCGGACTATATGGGAAGGACCCGCAGCCGGATTAGCACGTTTTTCGGATAATGGTACTTTTTCACCTACGAGTCCAAAACTAACCATTTCCAACTATTTTTATACTACAAATAACATAATTTGAATAGACATGCCACATATAATTATTAAATATTCAACTAGAAACCTCAACTTACCTTTTTGTTGTTCGTCTTCTTGATTGATGACTCGTCTTGAAGTTAAAAATTCTTGACAATTTACGTAACTTATAGTAACGCAACACTAAAATTAACACTTAAAATTACTGTACAGTTCATTAGGCAAAGTTAGTTCTCACTGTCTGCTGAGGATGCCTCACTGGTTGAAGGCACTTGGGTTGCATGTGCCGCCTCACTTGTTGAAGGCGCTTGGGTTGCGCGTGCCGCCTCACTTGTTGAAGGCGCTTGGGTTGCGCGTGCCGCCTCACTTGTTGAAGGCGCTTGGTTTGATTTTCGTACCATATATGAATCAAGTGTTGCTTGCCTTCTGTGTTCACTGGCCAGTTGTATGATCAGCTCTTTTGTTCGCCTAAGGTACGGATACATGTTTCCAACCTCTGGATGAGCACAATTTGATGAAAAATTTATTAATCCGTCAACATACGTCATGAGTACACTGTATTTCGTGGTCATTGGTGTTGGTTCTTCACTGCCTTCATCCTCTTCGTCCACCTCACCAGTAACAGACTGTAGAATCTCGTCTTCACTCATCACACCATATCCTGGATCATTGGCATCTTGTTCAAGCCAATCAACCACATCCTGTCTTTCTAAGTTTTCGCCGGCATTTCTAAACATTCCATGGATTTCATCTGTAAATCCTTCAAAATCCATTTCTTCATCCTCCTCATTTCTGACCGTAGACGTGAGGAGTTTTTTCCAGGAATTTTTCAAAGTCGATTCCTTTAATTCACTCCATACCTTGGCCCAGTTATAGACGGCTTCCTTGATTGTATAGTTCTTCAAATTCTGAAGTTTTTTTTTAGCCCTGTTATCCACACCGAGTTCAATATCTTCCGGAAGAGGCAAAACCACCAAAACTTCGTTTAGCATTTTTTTGGTGTACAACCTCTTTGTAGCACAGATAACTCCCTGATCCATAGGCTGAATGAGAGAGGTTGTGTTAGGAGGAAGTGCCATACACGTTATCTTGCCATCATGTGAGGTTAACGTGTCAATTCTGGGGTGGGCAGGCGCATTATCAAGCAACAGTAAAGCCCGAACTTCGCTTGGCCTTATTTTGAGTTTCTTAATTTGATAGGCACGAACTTCCCTGCAGAACACGTCATGAAACCAGGAAAGAAAGATCTCCTGTGTAAACCATGCATTTTTTGAGTTATAATATTTGACTGGCAGTCTGTCCATGCAATGTTGCAAGGCTCTTGGTTTCTTAGATTTGCCAACAATTGCACACGTGATTCTGTCTGTGCCGTCGGCATTCGCACACATCATGGCTGAGAGCCTGTCCTTGCAAACCTTACGTCCTGGCACACAACCCTCACTCCTCATTGCTAGAGTTTTTTCTGGTAAACTCCTCCAATACAACCCAGTTTCATCTGCATTATAAATTTGATACGAATAAATATTATTTGCCACAATATATTCTCGTAATTTACGTTTAAATGGTTCTACACTGCTTTCATCTGCACTCAGTTTTTCACCGACAATTTTCCTCTTCACAATATTGTGCCTACCCTTGAACCTTGCAACCCACCCTTCACTCGCTTCGAAATTCTTTATTCCAAGGCTTTCAGCAAATCTGCTTGCAGCATTTTGTATTTCTGGGCCGCGAATTGTCACGCCAGCTGTGCGGTGCTGAGCAAACCACTTGTACACTGCCTCATCCAACTGCACATGCGTCGAAGTTTTCATAGTTTTTCTATTACAACCTCTGCTAGTGCTTGCACCTTCACTTTCACAGGTTGAAATGAATTGCATAAGTTTCTCTTTTTGTTTCCTTATATCAGAAACAGTACTAGTGCCTATATTATATTCCTTGGCAACACTTGAGGTCGACCGGCCATGTTCACAAAGTTGTATAACACGTAGCTTGTCCTTAAGTGTTAGGACAACCTTCTTCCTCTTACCACCTCCAGAACGATTCATGCTGCTACCAGACATAGTCTTGGCCAAAAATGTTCAAAGTTACTATGAAAATAAAAAAGTTATTTAAAAAAATATTTCACTAATGGCGCGGCACTGTGGTGTAACACGAGGCTAGAGAGCACATGGCTTGACCAGGCCTGGACGGGTCCAGTCGGGGCAGGGAGGAGGCACGTTACGTAGGCCGCCAGGAGGAAAAAAAAAATATATATTTTTGAAGGAAACTTCAGCCTGTGCAAATTGTTTTTAGGAAACTTGTATGGAATTTTTTATTACATAATTACTAGTATTTCTTTTGATTTTGGCTATGATGAATTGTTCTAAAATTGATAGTAATTACTGTACTGTAGTGTATAGGCCACTCCCCATCCCCCCCTAATCCCCCCAGGTGGTCCCTCCCAACGCTCCCCTCTCTCCCGACACCACCCACCCACCCCACCCCCACCTACACCATGCGCCTCGAGTCTCGGGCAGACGGGATTAATACCGTATGGCCCGCCTCATGTTTTCATATACGGACAAAGGCACGATTATCCGGGCGACTGACTGGATAGTGTAATTTCTGCAGAAAATTAACCGGGCCCCAACATTTTATCCGACTAAACCTGCTTTAATCCGGTCCCTGTGGCTATTTTGGCCGGATATTGTGATAACTTTATCCGATCGCGATTTTGGCCGTATAAGGGCGTTTTCCGGATGTTTGAATCCAGGATAATCGCGGGGTTACAGTATATATATATACAGTATCCACTCAATTTAACGGCCTATATGGGGCTGTACCCTGGTCGTTATTTCCGGAGTTCTGGTATTTCCGAAGTTAAGATGTCGGTAATTTTTCAAGTAACATTCAGGTTGTTGTCTCCACTCGACTATCCTGACTATATGGGAAGGACACCCAGCCGGATTATCACATGTTCCGGATAATAGTACTTTTTCACCTATTGAGTCCAAAAGGGACCATTTCCGACAATTTTTATACCACACGCATGATTTGAATTGACACACTAATTAGTGTGTGGGGCTGGTGCATGGGTGGTTAGCTGCCTAGCTGGTAGGTGGGCAGGGAAAGTGGGTGGGCAGGGATAGTGGGTGGGCAGGCAGGTGGGTGGGTGGGCAGGCAAGTGGGTGAATAGGTGGGTGGGTGCATTGACAGGTGGGTAAGTGGGCATGCAGGCATGTGGGTAAACAGGTGGGTGGGCAGGGAAGTGGGTGAACAGGTGGGTTAAGCAGGCAGGTGGGTGTGCAGGTAGGTGGGTGGATGGATTGACAGGTGGGTAAGTGGGCGTGCAGGCAGGTGGGTGGGCAGGGAAGTGGGTAAATAGGTGGGTGGGTGAACTGGTGGGTAAATGGGTGTGCAGCCAAGTGGGTAAACAGGTGGGTGGGCAGGGAAGTGGGTGAACAGGTGGGTGGGTAGGGAAGTGGGTGAACAGGTGGGTGGGCAGGGAAGTGGGTGAACAGGTGGGTGGGCAGGGAAGTGGGTGAACAGGTGGGTGGGCAGGGAAGTGGGTGAACAGGTGGGTGGGCAGGGAAGTGGGTGAACAGGTGGGTGGGCAGGGAAGTGGGTGAACAGGTGGGTGGGCAGGGAAGTGGGTGAACAGGTGGGTGGGCATGGAAGTGGGTGAACAGGTGGGTAAACAGGTGGGTGGGCAGGGAAGTGGGTGAACAGGTGGGTAAGTGGCGAGACTGGACGACACGTGTGATCTCCTGCCTGGTCAATCCCCCCTCCCCCACCTCACGCCAGCCTTCCCATCTCCCCTCCACATGTGTCGACAGACACGTGGGTGTTGACACGCGCTGTACGATGCGCCGTAAGTTCTGTTAAATCCCATTTTATTTTATTGTAAATATTTAAATGAATAAATAGCAAACCAAATACTGTACTGTACTGTTCATCTATTATAGTGTTATTTAATTAATATTCGGAACTAGCTCTCCACAGCAATAAGAAAACAATATATTTCTTGCAACACCGCCAACGCCACCTTCGTTAGGCTTAAGTGAGTCCCATACACACCACAATAGTTTTTCCTCCTTCCGTGACCAACTCCCTCCCTTCCGGACCAACTCCCTCCCTTCCTGACCAACTCCCTTCCTCCCTTCCTGACCAACTCCCTCCCTCCCTTCCTGACCAACTCCCTTCCTCCCTTCCTGACCAACTCCCTTCCTCCCTTCCTGACCAACTCCCTCCCTCCCTTCCTGACCAACTCCCTCCCTTCCTGACCAACTCCCTCCCTTCCTGACCAACTCCCTTCCTCCCTTCCTGACCAACTCCCTTCCTCCCTTCCTGACCAACTCCCTTCCTCCCTTCCTGACCAACTCCCTTCCTCCCTTCCTGACCAACTCCCTTCCTCCCTTCCTGACCAACTCCCTTCCTCCCTTCCTGACCAACTCCCTTCCTCCCTTCCCGACCAACTCCCTTCCTCCTTTCCTGACCAACTCCCTCCCTCCCTTCCTGACCAACTCCCTTCCTCCCTTCCTAACCAACTCCCTCCCTTCCTGACCAACTCCCTCCCTCCCTTCCTGACCAACTCCCTCCCTCCCTTCCTGACCAACTCCCTCCCTCCCTTCCTGACCATCTCCCTCCCTTCCTGACCAACTCCCTCCCTCCCTTCCTGACCAACTCCCTCCCTCCCTTCCTGACCAACTCCCTCCCTCCCTGACCAACTCCCTCCCTCCCTAACCAACTCCCTTCCTGACCAACTTCCTTCCTCCCTTCCTGACCAACTCCCTTCCTCCCTGACCAACTCCTTCCCTCCCTTCCTGACCAACTCCCTCCCTCCCTCGCCAACGCCCTCCCTCCCTAACCAACTCCCTTCCTGACCAACTCCCTCCCTCCCTTCCTGACCAACTCCCTCCCTCCCTTCCTGACCAACTCCCTCCCTCCCTCCCTGACCAACTCCCTCCCTCCCTAACCAACTCCCTTCCTGACCAACTTCCTTCCTCCCTTCCTGACCAACTCCCTCCCTGACCAACTCCCTCCCTCCCTCCCTTCCTGACCAACTCCCTCCCTCCCTCCCTTCCTGACCAACTCCCTCCCTCCCTCCCTTCCTGACCAACTCCCTCCCTCCCTCCCTTCCTGACCAACTCCCTCCCTCCCTTCCTGACCAACTCCCTCCCTCCCTCTCTCCATCAATCACTGCCTCCCATCCCTCCCTCAAGGCCTTGGAGGTCGGTGGCCTGTTGCCACGTGAGGGGCCGCCGATGCCAAAACAAACTCAATACCGACCTTCCATAATATCGACCGCCAGACTGGTATATGAGGGTCCAGATACCGATCTCCCAAACCGGTCGTTATTACCGGCAGATCGGTATAAAAGAGGCCGTTAAATTGAGTGGATACTGTGTGTATATATATATATATATATATATATATATATATATATATATATATATATATATATATATATATATATATATATATATATATATATATATATATATATATATATTAATCCACTTGACGTGATGGTCAAGTGGATTAAGGCGTCTTGTACATACCAGTTACATTGCTTCTGGGAGTATGGGTTCGAGTCACTTCTGGGGTGTGAGTTTTCAGTTGCATATTGTCCTGGGGACCATTCAGGCTTGTTCGCATTTGTGTTCCTCACATGTGCCCCAAAGAATGAGGTGATTTGGTAAAATGCTATGCCCAAGATTACTATCCGAGTGCCGGCGGTGGGGTGGTTCAAATAGCCTCGGCTATCACCTCATTTTGTCTGGTCGTGATGGTCAAGTGGATTAAGGCGTCTTGTACATACCAGTTGCATTGCTTCTGGGAGTATGGGTTCGAGTCACTTCTGGGGTGTGAGTTTTCAGTTGCATATTGTCCTGGGGACCATTCAGGCTTGTTCGCATTTGTGTTCCTCACGTGTGCCCCAAAGAATGAGGTGATTTGGTAAAATGCTATGCCCAAGATTACTATCCGAGTGCCGGCGGTGGGGTGGTTCAAATAGCCTCGGCTATCACCTCATTTTGTCCGGTCGTGATGGTCAAGTGGATTAAGGCGTCTTGTACATACCAGTTGCATTGCTTCTGGGAGTATGGGTTCGAGTCACTTCTGGGGTGTGAGTTTTCAGTTAGTATATATATATATATATATATATATATATATATATATATATATATATATATATATATATATATATATGTCGTACCTAGTAGCCAGAATGCACTTCTCGGCCTACTATGCAAGGCTCGATTTGCCTAATAAGCCAAGTTTTCATGAATAAATTGTTTTTCGACTACCTAACCTACCTTACCTAACCTAACCTAACTTTTTCGGCTACCTAACCTAACCTAAGCTTAAAAGATAGGTTAGGTTAGGTTAAGTAGGGTTGGTTAGGTTCGCTCATATATCTACGTTAATTTTAACTCCAATAAAATAAAATTGACCTCATACATAATGAAATGGGTAGCTTTATCATTTCATGATAAAAAAATTAGAGAAAATATATTATTTCAGGAAAACTTGGCTTATTAGGCAAATCAGGCCTTGCATAGTAGGCTGAGAAGTGCGTTCTGGCTACTTGGTACGACATATATATATATATATATATATAACTTTAGAAACACTTTCCCACCAGGAGACTTGAACCCTAGCCAGCACAGAAGCCTTCCAGCAACTGGCATAACAGGTATGCCTTAACCCACTCCACCACCTGCTCAGACCCTTAAAAGAGATGGTAATTTCGGAGTATTTAACACTCCAAAGACCACCACCTCCCAAGAGCACTAGAGCAAGTGAGGGGCCATTTTTACGTTTTTTTCATCAAGTCCCTGTTAATATGGAAGAACACTGTGTCTATGCTTAAGGCACAACTCTCCTAAACACGAGAGTGAAGTATACAACTTTAGAAACACTTTCCCACCAGGAGACTCGAACCCTAGCCAGCACAGAAGCCTTCCAGCAACTGGCATAACAGGTACGCCTTAACCCACTCCACCACCTGCTCAGACCCTTAAAAGAGATGGTAATTTCAGAGTATTTAACACTCCAAAGACCACCACCTCCCAAGAGCACTAGAGCAAGTGAGGGGTCATTTTTAGGTTTTTTTCATCAAGTCCCTGTTAATATGGGAGAACACTGTGTCTATGCTTAAGGCACAACTCTCCTAAACACGAGAGTGAAGTATACAACTTTAGAAACACTTTCCCACCAGGAGACTCGAACCCTAGCCAGCACAGAAGCTGGCTAGAAGCTATATATATATATATATATATATATATATATATATATATATATGTCGTACCTAGTAGCCAGAACGCACTTTTTGGCCTACTATTCAAGGCCCGATTTGCCTAATAAGCCAAGTTTTCCTGAAATAATATATTTTCTCTAATTTTTTTCTTATGAAATGATAAACCTACCCATTTCATTATGTATGAGGTCAATTTTTTTTTATTAGAGTTAAAATTAACGTAGATATATGACCGAACCTAACCAACCCTACCTAACCTAACCTAACCTATCTTTATAGGTTAGGTTAGGTTAGGTAGCGGAAAAAGTTAGGTTAGGTTAGGTTAGGTAGGTTAGGTTGCCGAAAAACAATTAATTCATGAAAACTTGGCTTATTAGGCAAATCGAGCCTTGAATAGTAGGCTGAGAAGTGCGTTCTGGCTACTAGGTACGACATATATATATATATAAATATATATATATATATATATAAATATATATATATATATATATATATATATATATATATATAAATATATATATATATATATATATATATATATATATATATATAAATATATATATATATATATATATATAATATATATATATATATATATATATATATATATATATATATATATATATATATATAAATATATATATGTATATATATATATATATATATATATATATATATATATATATATATATATAAATATATATATATATATATATATATATATATATATAAATATATATATATATATATATATATATATATATATATATATATATATATATATATATATATATATAATATATATATATATATACAGTGGTACCTCGCATAACGAATTTAATCCGTTCCATGTTCGTCATGTGAAACGGACGTCATACAAAACGAGTGTCCCCCATGTAACCAGTGTGATGCACTGTGTTTATTGTGAAATTTCCCCAGAGTGCATGACATCAAATGTTCCCCAAAATAAAATTTTTCTTTGTAAAATGATAAATTACCGTCCCTGAACATGTCTATGTAAAAATAATTACCAAATTCCACTTACTTTGGCTGTGAGGGCGTGGACAAGGTGCGCTGTGACGTCATCAGGGCCTGGTCGCCCGTGTGTGAAGCTCCCAGACACGGTCGCGCAGGCCATTCAAGCACCGCGTGTTGCCACAAATATATTTTCAAATATTTTTTCTATGCATTTCCAATGCGGTTTTATTTGTTTCATTTATCGTATATGATGCATATTTGTGACCTTTACAATATGTATACAGTAGAATGTTCATAATTTTCCATGAAACTGTGATACATGTGTCAGTAATGTGTCCTTAATAAATGTTTATTGTCACAATATTACGTGGTAAAAATTCACTAATATTACAATATGTACAGTTTCACATACTATTTACACAGTAACACACTGTATTACACACTCAGTACTTTGGAGGTGCATAATAGTCAACGAAGTAGTCCATGGTACACAGCGCGACTTTGCTCTCCTTGCACCAGCTACAGATAGATTTTTGCTTCCTGTTTCATCGTTATGTGTGCTTGCAAATAACGCACTTGCGTGCACCCTTGGCTTTAGTACTTGTAGGTGGTATGTAGCCAAGCTTGTAAAGCATAAAGTAGTATTGAAACGATTATAGGAAAAGCTCAATTTGTAAGGTAGTCTTGAAAAGATCGCTTTGTAAGGTCCCACACAGGAAGAGATTCAGCTAGCCTCAAAGAGTGTCCATCAGTCAGGAAGAGATTCAGCTAGCCTCAAAGAGTGTCCATCAGTCAGGAAAAGATTCAGGTATTCTTGAAAATATCAATGAACACCACCACCATGGAAGCCGCTAACTGTTAATCTATGCTACTTGTATCAGATGCATCATCACTGAACGCAGAAAACGATTCATCTATGTATCATCTATATACATTAGAGATGGCAAGGGTGGGGCTCAGAGCTACACCTGGATACGCTTGCTGTATCATCCTCATAGGTGCTGTATCACTGGCATCCGACCGTTGTGTTAAGCCCTTATTGCGCCTAGCTTCACCAATGTTATGACCCTTATGTTCTTCAAACAAAAGGGTCTGAATTGCACCGACTGAGCACAGTCTTTCAACACCGTGTGGGACAGGTGTTTGAGAGCCAGAGGCACGTGTGCCACAAATGGTTGCTCACGCAGTACTAACCCAGCCAGCAGCCCTTGTCTTTCATATTCGTTATGGCAAAAGGTTCGTTCAGTTTTTGTTGGGTAGGCTGCTCCATTATGACAATCTTTCTTTGTTTCAAATGTGTTCCATTTGTTTTGTATTTGTCACTTACGTCTCAATAATGGAGCAGCCTACCCGACAAACACTGAACGAACCTTTATGACATTTGTCCATTTTTCAAATTGTTTCAACAGTTCTTTTATTTTTCGTTTTTTTTTTTTTTTTTTAAGAAACATGGAGCAGCCGACCTGTAGACCACCGAACGAACCTTTTTGACATTTGTACTGGTTTTCAAAATTCTTCATTTTTTTTATTATTTACGTTTTTTGTATGTAAGAAACATGGAGCAGCCTACCTGCCGACCACCGAACGAACCTTTTGCTATAAGGCAAATGAAAAATAAATATTGAACACATTTGAAGAAAGGAAAATGTCATAATGGTTTATTCAGTGTATGTAAGGTAGGCTTCTCCATTATTGAGACGCAAATGACAAATAAAAAACAAATGGAACACATTTGAAACAAAGAAAGATTGTTATAATGGAGCAGCCTACCTGCCGAACACCGAACGAACCTTTTTGACATTTGTTGTATATCAGACATTTCATTTCTTTTTTCCTACAAAAACGTCAATGCTTTGCAACATCTCAGTAGTCACCCTTTTATATCCCAGCATCATTAGCATCTTTAAACAAGAACAACATAATTTATGTGCATCGTCGGAGGCGTCTAAGAATGTGCAAGAAGCAGCGCGACCCCACCATGTGGTGTTGACGTTACTCAAACCAGCGTTCGTCATAAGGGACGATTTGACGCCGATCGGGCCGTTCGTTACCCAAAATATTCGTCTTTTGGGGCAATCGTTATGCGAGGTACCACTGTATATATATATATATATATATATATATATATATATATATAATATTTATATATATATATATTATTAAATATGACCGAAAAAGTAAGATTAATAATTTTAACACGAATTTTCTCAATCTTTCGTACATTTCTTTTCACTGTTGGAGGTAAATCAAAAATCAATTCTCCAAAATTCATTTTTATTTCTAGTCTGACGCGACACGAGCGCGTTTCGTAAAACTTATTACATTTTCAAAGACTTTAGTTTACAAATACACAACTGAATAGAACTTACGCATCTCCGATTTTATATCTACATTTGAGTGAGGTGGAAGGGGTGATGTGGCATTAATCAACACAAGACAGAACAAGAGGTGGCATTAATAGGGTATTAATTTCATCAACACAAGACAGAACAAGGGGTGGCATTAATAGGGTATTAATTTCATCAACACAAGACAGAACACGAAACAATGGGTATTGAATAGAAGTGTTTGTAGAAAGCCTATTGGTCCATATTTCTTGATGCTTCTATATTGGAGCGGAGTCTTGAGGTGGGTAGAATATAGTTGTGCAATAATTGGCTGTTGATTGCTGGTGTTGACTTCTTGATGTGTAGTGCCTCGCAAACATCAAGCCGCCTGCTATCGCTGTATCTATCGATGATTTCTGTGTTGTTTACTAGGATTTCTCTGGCGATGGTTTGGTTGTGGGAAGAGATTATATGTTCCTTAATGGAGCCCTGTTGCTTATGCATCGTTAAACGCCTAGAAAGAGACTCTCTTGGTTTCTTAGATTTGCCAACAATTACACATGTGATTGCCTGTTCCGTCAGCATTCGCACACATCATGGCCAAGAGCCTGTCCTTGTTGACCTTATGTCCTGGCACACAACCCTCACTCCTCATTGCTAGAGATTTTTTTGGTAAACTCTTCCAATACAACCCAGTTTCATCAGCATTATAAATTTGATACGAATATAAATTATTTGCCACAATGTATGCTCTTAATTTCTGTTTAAATGGTTCTACACTGCTTTCATCTGCACTCAATTTTTCACCAACAATTTTCCTCTTCACAATATTGTGCCTACCCTTGAACCTTGCAACCCACCCTTCACTCGCTTCGAAATTCTTTATTTCAAGGCTTGCAGCATTTTGTATTTCTGGCCGCGAATTGTCAGGCCAGCTGTGCAGTGCTGAGCAAACCACTTGTACACAGCCTCATCCAACTGTACATGCGTCGAAGTTTTCATAGTCTTTCTACCACACCCTCTGCTAGTGCTTGCACCTTCACTTTTACAGGTTGAAATGAATTTTATAAGTTTCTCTTTTTGTTTCCTTATATCAGAAACAGTACTAGTGCCTATATTAAATTCCTTGGCAACACTTGAGGTCGACCGGCCATTTTCACAAAGTTGTATAACACATAGCTTGTCCTTAATTGTTTGGACAACCTTCTTCCTCTTAACATCTCCAGAACGATTCATGCTCTTAACATCTCCAGAACGATTCATGCTCATAGTCTTGGTCAAAAATGTTCAAAGTTACTATGAAAATAAAAAAAAGTTATTTAAAAAAATATTTCACTAATGGTGCAGCACTGTGGTGTAACATGAGGGTAGAGAGCACATGGCTTGACCAGGCCTGGACGGGTCCAGTCGGGGCAGGGAGGAGGCACGTTATGTAGGCCGCCAGCAGGAAAAAAAATATTTTTGATGGAAACTTCAGCCTGTGCAAATTGTTTTTAGGAAACTTGCATGGTATTTTTTATTACATAATTACTAGTATTTCTTTTGACTTTGGCTATGATGAGTTGTTCTAAAATCGATGGTAATTCCTGTACTGCAGTGTATAGGCCGCTCCCCCATCCAACCCTTATCCCCCCAGGTGGTCCCTCCCAATGCTCCCCTCTCTCCCAACACCACCCACCCACCCCACCCCCTCCTACACCATGCGCCTCGAGCCACAGGCAGATGGGATTAATACGGTACGGCCTGCCTCATGGTTTTCATATACGGACAATTCCATGATTATCCGGCTGACTGTCCAGATAGTGTAACATCGGCAGCAAATTAACCAGCTCTGATATTTTATCCGGCTAAACCAAATACAAATACAAATATTTATTCAGGTAAAGTACATACATACATGGTAAGATACAAAAGTTGATGGATTTATAGATAGAGCTAGTACATACAATGCCTAAAGCCACTATTACGCAAAGCGTTTCGGGCAGGAAAAACACTAAGACTAAAACTTAATACTAATTAAGATTAAAGTATAAATTATGTTGAGAAAAAATAATGAAAAAAGGGGGGAGGGTAAACATGGAAGAAAAAAGCAAAAATACAATTTGGTCAAAAAACAGCATTGTATAAAATCGTAGATCAGAAATACTGTACTACAGGAACAACCGTGGACATCTTCAAGAGGAAACTAGATTGTTTCCTTCAAGGAGTGCCAGACCAACCGGGCTGTGGTGGGTATGTGGGCCTGCGGGCCGCTCCAAGCAACAGCCTGGTGGACCAAACTCTCACAAGTCAATTCTGGCCTCGGGCCAGGCTTGGGGAGTAGAAGAACTCCCAGAACTCCATCAACCAGGTATCATGGGGTTGACATTTAGGGGTGAGATAGGTTACATTAAGTTAATTGGGTAGCACTTAGTTTTAATCTTAAACTGGTTGGGAGAAGTACATGCAGTCTTTAACATAATTGGGAAGGTCATTCCACATTCTGGGTCCCTTGATTTTTAAAGCATTTCTAGTTTGACTAAGTCGTACTCTTGGAATAACAAATAGGTATTTGTTTCTGGTGTGGTGCTCATGGGATCTGTTACAACCTTCTAGGAAGCTTTTAAGGTCCGGATTGATATTACAGTTCAGCGTTTTATATACAGTGGTACCTCGGAATGCGAGTGTCCCTGTATGCGAGTTTTTCGGAAGACGAGCAGTATTTACTCCAAAAATTTGTCTCGGAAGGCGAGGGTTACCTCGGGACGCGAGTTTGTTGATACGCGTACAGGCCGACCTAGCGCGTGGTGGTTCGGCGATCGTCGCCCCTCTGCCCCGCCGCCCCTCAGTTTACCATTGTCTCGCGCTCAGTGACTACCCCCACATCAATTCTTCTCGCGGATTTTCAGTGTTTTGTTGGATTTTTGGTGATTTGTCTATACAATTTGTTATATATCTCACCATGGGTCCCAAGAAAGCCAGTGGTAAGGATAAAGGCCAGAAAGCTCATGTGAGGATGACAATAGAGGAGAAACAAGAGATCATTCGGAAGCATGAGAACGGTACACGTGTTGTTGAACTTTGTAGGCAGTACAACAAAGCCACATCAACAATATGCACTATACTTAAGAAGAAAAATGAGATTATGGGTGCTAACGTGGCAAAAGGAGTAAGAACATTAACGACACAAAGACCACAAATACTTGAAGAAGTGGAAAAGTTGTTATTAATTTGGATACACGACAAGGAGTTGAGGGGTGATAGTGTTTCGGAGGCCATTATTTGTGAGAAAGCCAGGGTGTTGCACGAAGACCTTCTAAAGAATACCCCTGCAACGAGTGATGCAGATACAAAAGAGTTTAAGGCAAGCAGGGGCTGGTTTGAAAAATTTAGAAAGAGAAGTGGTATCCATAGTGTTACAAGGCATGGGGAGGCAGCCAGCTCAGACAAACCAGCCGCTGGACGATTTATTGACGAATTTAAAGAGTTTGCAGAGGCTGAGGGATACCTACCGCAACAAGTGTTTAATTGTGACGAAACAGGACTGTTTTGGAAAAGAATGCCTAAGAGGACATACATTACCAAGGAGGAAAAATCCTTGCCTGGACACAAGCCTATGAAAGATAGGTTTACGCTTGTGCTGTGTTCAAATGCGAGTAACGATTTGAAAATTAAACCCTTGCTAGTGTATCATTCTGAAAATCCAAGGGTTTTCAAACAGTATAAAGTGCAGAAAACCCATTTGTGTGTGATGTGGAAGTCTAATAAAAAAGCATGGGTGACTAGGCTTATTTTTTTGGAGTGGGTGAATGAAGTGCTGTGCCCTGCCATAGAAAAATATCTGCAGGAGAAACATTTGCCACTCAAAGCCGCGCTTCTCCTTGTCAATGCTCCTGCTCATCCTCCAGGCTTGGAAGATGATTTGTTGCCTAGATACAATAAATTCCTCACAGTTAAATTTCTTCCTCCTAACACCACTCCTCTAATTCAGCCTATGGACCAGAAAATCATAGCGAATTTTAAGAAACTTTATGAAAGGGCACTTTTCCGGAAATGTTTTGAAGTGACTGAAGCCACAAACCTCACCCTCAAAGAGTTCTGGAAACAGCATTTTAACATTTGTAGTGCTTTAAAACTCGTTGACAAAGCCTGGCAAGAAGTGACTCAAAGAACCCTGATCTCTGGCTGGAGAAAATTGTGGCCTGAATGTGTGAGAGAACTAGACTTTGAGGGGGTTGAGCCTATAAATGATGCGCCTATTGTTGAGGAAATTGTTAGTCTAGGCCAGCAAATGGGCTTGGAATTGGATGGTGATGATGTGGAGGAGTTGGTGGAAGAACACAACGAAGAACTGACTACCGAAGAACTCCTAGCCCTTCAACAGGAACAGCAAGCCAACGCAGCAGCGGATGATTCTGCAGTGGAGGAGGAGGTGGCAGCAGCACCAGCGAATGTCCCTTCTGCAGTAATTAAGAAGGTGTGTCAGATGTGGGAAGAGATTCAAGCAACTGTTGAACAGACTCGCCCAGAGAAAGCTGTAGTAGGCCGTTGTCTTAATCTTTTCAATGACAATGTGATGCCTTACTACAGAGAGAGCTTGCGAAGAAGGGAAAAGCAAGCTTCCATGGACAGATTTGTGGTGAGGAAATTGAGCAGTGAGCCTCAACCAGGACCTAGTGGCACTCAGATAAAACGTCCCAGGGAGAGCACACCAGAAAGGTCCTCACTGCCTGATGTGATTATGGAAGGGGACTCCCCTTCCAAACAGTAACTCCTCTCCTCCTCCCCCCTCCTCACCATCTTCCATACGCCTACAGCACTCGACAGCAAGGTAAGTAATAACTGGAATATAGTTTTGTAGGTTTATTTAGATGAATTAGGTATAAAAATTTAGTTTGATGTGGGGTTTTTGGGGTAGTCAGGAACGGATTAATTCATTCCCTTTATTTCTTATGGGGAAATTAGCTTCGGAATGCGAGTTTTCGGAATACGAGGCGTCTCCAGGAACCAATTAAACTCGTAAACTGAGGTATGCCTGTACTGTACTGTATATTAAATACACATGAGAGGATGTGCAGTGACTTAATATCTAACATATTCAGAGATTTGAGTAAAGGTCATTAATGTAGATGAGAAAGAGGAGAGGGCCAAGTATGCTGCCCTGGGGAACACCAATGTTGATGGGTAGGGTGGGAGAAATTGAATTATTCACAGAAACATACTGGAGTCTGTCAGCAAGGTAAGACTTAATGTACTGCAGGGAGTGACCTCTGACTCCATAATGTTGTAATTTAAGAAGAAGGTTTTGGTGCTTAACCCTTAACATGCTCGGGGTCTAATATCCTGCTATCCACACAGGCGCATGTCATTTTGAAAAAAAAAAAATTTTTTTTTTTTGCTAATCTGTTAAGTTCTGTTCACTGATCACGGGAAAAATAAAAAAAAAATTCTATTGTACTTACTTTTGTTGCAATAGAGCCGAGAAGCTCTGCGATGACGTCACAATCTGCATGGTCGCTCATGCAGTACACGCCCGGGAGATGTTGCGCGCGGTCCTCAAACAGCCAGAGTTGCCACAAATATATTTTCGCGATATTTATTTACAATGTCTAAGCGCATTTTATCTAATTTTTTTTCACTAATTGTGTTTCAAATACTGTTTGAACATATTTTGTATCAATAATTGTTGCATATTTGAGTATACACAGGCGCACACAAATGTTTTCAATTACGGCAATATAATATGTCATTACAGTCTATTATATTATATGTTCTGCTTATATGTTTACATATTTACACACTCGCACACGCTATACACACTTTGAAGCACACTTAGAAGATTTCTAGACTGTGGTAGTCATTGAAGCAGTCGACAGCACATAATGGGATACCACACGTTTCACACCATGTTTGCACAAGCTTCCGTTTCTTGTCTCTACGTGTCGTTGTTTTACACACCAAGCAATCACGTTGGGCTATTGCACGCTTCACACCAGGTGGCAAATACTTAAGTTTGTGTGCTAGGAAGCCTTCAGTGTGAGCGAGGCGTGGAGTACCAGCATGCTGCAACAGTGGGTTTATGATGGGCCGCTGAATACCTGGGACATCTTTTGCAAACTTTCCTAATAACTGTATTGCAGCATCAAATACAAAGTCACGGAAAGTGGGCTTACGTCCAGTTCTCACAAGGTACATGTTGAAACAGTTCAGCATGCTCATGTCCACAAGATGGAAGAACACTTTTTTCGTCCACCTACATGTCTTCCGCACACACTCTGCAGTGCCAATCATCATGTCTGATTTATCAATCAACCGCATGTTGATATTATAGTCTAAAACACAGTCTGGCTTATATAGTGGTGCGTTTGTTTTATGGCTCACTTTCCCACTGTTCACCATTGTTCCATCATGAATTGTTGTCAACAAGTTCACCTCTCTTTTGTCTTTCCACCGAACTGACAGAATGTTATCACTTTTCCTTCTCTGACACTCACCAACTGCAATGTCGTTGTCAAACACAGGCATTTCCCTTCGTTGTGGCTTTACTGTACCAACCAATCCGGTTCTATTTTCTAGCAAGAACCGAGCTAGCAAGGGACTTGTATAGTAATTATCTGTGTATAAAATGTGTCCCTTGTTCATCCACGGAGCCATGATGGTCTTCACTACACTCCCCGAGAATCCATGTTCGTCGTTACCGGGAATGTCTACATCACTAGCCGAGTACAGAATCATGTGTAACACGTATCCTGTCTCACAATCACAAAGAACAAAAAATTTCAGGCCAAATCGGTTTCGTTTTGAGGGAATGTACTGTTTGAATGGAACACGTCCCTTGAAAAGTATGAGAGATTCATCAACCACCAGCTTCTGTGCTGGTACGTAAAAATCTCTGAATTTTCCAATAACATCGTTCATGTAGTGCCTCACTCGCCACAGTCTATCATCAGGTGTTCGGTCCTGAACACTTCCAAAATGTAGACACCTGAGGAGTATCTGAAACCTGTCTCGTGACATATATTTCCCGAATAAAGGTGTTGGTATTGTCTTGTCCTTGCTCCAATAGTCATTTATTGCATGTTTGTGACAGTGCTTCATCAACAAACAGAGTGCCAAAAACACATACATTTCCGCCACTGTGGTATTTTTCCAACGCTGCAGTCGTGAAAATTCTGTGATTTCCCTCTCAATCAGGTAAGCAGCATGCAGGTTCGTTTGGTGTACAATGTATTCCATGAGTGGTTCATCATAGAATGCTGTAAAATATTCCATCTCAGCCATGTCCTCACCTTGATTAGGGAAAAGGTTTGTAATCCCTACATCTTTATCGTCAAAGTGAGGAATATTAGGAATAAAATCGTCACCATCACTCCACTCAAGTACACCAGGCGTCCTGCGAGATGCAGAGGAAAGACGGCGAGGAAGCGATGCATACCGGCGACCAGGAGCTGAATACCGTCTGCGAGAAGCACGGCGGCTACGTGCACGTGAGGTGGGTGCACGTGAACACGAGGGTCTTGGTGCTTCATGTGGTGCCATGCAGTGGCGCTTGGCTGGGCGAGATGCTGCTGACGCGACAATTTCTCGCCCAGTTACACCACTGGTACCAGCCACAGGCTCAATAAAACTTTGATCTGAGTCACTAAACCCAGAAAAGGAGTCACCTCCCTCTGACTCGTCACCCTCAAACAGAAAATATCCACAGGAACTGTGAGGTCGTGGTAGAATTGGGGTAGAAAATGGGCGAGGAGGCATGGGAGAGCGTATAGGCCTCGCCATGGCATGGCGGTCATTCTCACTTTCACTGCTGCTGCTACTATCTCCCGACAACTGTGTATAATCCTCATCGTTGTCTGAATCGTCAAACACACTTTCTTCACCTTCAGAGAATAATTCGTGGGCTATTTGCTCTGGGGTGAGGGACTGAGTGATGCGTGCTCGTGAGGCGTTTGACCGTGCGCTCGCCATGGTGACTCTCGCTAAACTGAGGCCTCCCATGCCATCGGAGCGTGAGCTGGATTTTTTTTCAAAATGGCCGCTGTTTACTAGAGCCCCTGGGCAGCGTATGGGACCCCCAGCTACACCGCGGGCCATTCAAATCGTGCGCGGTAGCCATACACTTCATATGAAGTGAAGCGCAGTTGACTGGTAAAACGATTTACACTTCATATGAAGTGATGCGCACTTTAAGGGTTAACAGTGTCAAAAGCCTTACGCAGGTCTACAAATAACTCATTTTTATCAAGAGCTGTATGTATCAAGTTAATCATACTAATAAGTGCATCGTTAGTGCTTTTTTGGGGTCTGAAGTCATATTGACAAGAGCTAAGTACAGTGGTACCTCGGAATGCGAGTGTACCTGTATGCGAGTTTTTCGGAATACGAGCAGGATTTCCTCAGAAAATATGTCTCGGAACGCAAGGGTTACCTCGGGACGCGAGTTTGTTGATAGGCATACAGGCCGACCCAGCTCGTGGTGGTTCGGCGATCGTCACCCCTCCGCCCCTCCACCCCTCAGTTTACCATTGTTCGCGCCCAGTGACTACCCCACATCAATTCTTCTCACGGATTTTCAGTGTTTTGTTGGATTTTTGGTGATTTGACTATACAATTTGTTATTATATATCTCACCATGGGTCCCAAGAAAGCCAGTGGTAAGGATAAATGCCAGAAAGCCCATGTGAGGATGACAATAGAGGAGAAACAAGAGATCATTCGGAAGCATGAGAACGGTACACGTGTTGTTGAACTTTGTAGGCAGTACAACAAAGCCACATCAACAATATGCACTATACTTAAGAAGAAAAATGAGATTATGAGTGCTAAAGTGGCAAAAGGAATCAGAACAATAACGAAACAAAGACCACAAATACTTGGAGAAGTGGAAAAGTTATTAATTTGGATACACGACAAGGAGTTAAGGGTGATAGTGTTTCGGAGGCCATTATTTGTGAGAAAGCCAGGGTTTGGACAGATTTGTGGTGAGGAAATCGAGCAGTGAGCCTCAACCAGGACCTAGTGGCACTCAGATAAAACGTCCCAGGGAGAGCACACCAGAAAGGTCCTCACTGCCTGATGTGATAATGGAAGGGGACTCCCCTTCCAAACAGTAACTCCTCTCCTCCTCCCCATCTTCCATATGCCTACAGCATTCAACAGCAAGGTAAGTAATAACTTGAACATAGTTTTGTAGGTTTATTTAGATGAATTAGGTATAAAAATTTAGTTTGATGTGGGGTTTTTGGGGTAGTCAGGAATGGATTAATTCATTTCCCTTTATTTCTTATGAGGAAATTAGCTTCGGAATACGAGTTTTCGGAATACGAGGCGTCTCCAGGAACCAATTAAACTCTTAAACTGAGGTATGCTTGTATATTGAGTTTGGCTAGATAAGAATAAAGCTGCATATAGATTAGTTTTTCAAATATTTTTTGACAAGTTTGGCAGAATTGATATAGGTCTGAAGTTGTTAACATCTGTGGGATCACCACATTTGTGGACAGGGGTTACTCTCGCTTTTTTTTAGAATATCTGGAAAGGTTTGGAGTTTAAGTGACTTGTTGAAGAGCAATGCAAATGCAGGAGCTAAAATTCTGGAGGCTTTTTTGTAAATAAGAGTTGGTATCTCCTCAAGGGCACTAGACTTGATTTAATGGAAAGGATTATGTCAGTAACATCAGTGGAATTAGTAGGCATTAGGTACAGAGACTGTGGATAGTTATGTGTAAGATAGTCCTGAATATTAGTACTGGAAGATGGAATATCATTTGCAAGGGATGACACAATGGAAGAGAAGAACCTTTTGAATTAAAGAGCAGTGTCAGAGGCTGAAAGCAGACCATCATTATATGACAGGAGTATTGGTTTGTTATTTAAAATCTTCTTTGATCCAAATATTTGAGAAATTGTGCTCCATGTTTTTTTAATATTGCCCTTTGTGTGGGTAAATTTATCTTCATAGTATTTAATTTTGGCTCTCCTAATTATTTTAGATAGCAATGATGAGTAATTCTTTGAAAATTCTTTGGAGACGATTCCTAACCTATACTTCTTTTCAAGGTCATGTTTTTTATTAATGGATTTAAGTATCCCCTTTGTAAGCCAAGGGGTGTTTAGCCTTTTAGTTGTGACTTGTTTCGTTAGCATTGGACAGTGGGTGTTATAAACGCTGAGAGTTTTTTGAAGAAATGATTGCACTGCTAGGTTGATGTCCCCTATGTTACCTAATTCGGATTCCCAGTTGATATTAGCAGCAGCAGCAGCAGCTATAAAATTGCCTATAGCAGTTTCATTGTGCAGCCTAAAGCTTATCTCCCTTGTCTCTAGAGGTGGTTTGTTAATGTTGGTTAGGAGAAATGTGGGATAATGGTCTGTAGTGTTATCAATGATTATCCCTGAAGTGGAGAGGTTATGTTGGGCCAGATGTGATCAAGAGCCATGGCAGTACTGTCAGTGATTCTAGTAGGTCTAGTGATTAAGGATATGAGGAAGCAGGAATGCATACAGTTGAGGAAACTAGCAGCAGGAGGGTTATTAGGCTCGCAGAGGTCAACGTTAATGTCACTAGAAATAATTAAGTGCTTTTTGTTCAGTCTGTTCTCTACTATAAGATTTCTAAGGTTAGTGTTAAATTCAGTCACATCAGTGTTAGGAACCCTGTAGACTGCTCCCACAGTCAAGACAGCATCATTACCCTTGACTCTGAAACAAGCAAATATATACTCTCCATAAGGGTCTCTAGATTTAATTACTTTTAAGCAAGTAAGTGCATGGTGGTAGTAAAGAGAAGTATCACCACCTCTTTGTATAGGACGACAGTTGTGAATGGCTGAGTAGTTAGGTATGTTGTAGAGTTGATAAGTGTCCTCTTTTTAACCACATTTCAGTAAACACAATAAAAGAGAATTTGTTGTCTACTGTTTGAATCAGGGCATTAACATCATCAAAGTGTTTGCTAAGAGATCTTAAATTCAAGTTAATTACAGAAACATTGTGATTACACGCTAAAACATTGTTTACATCATGTGCTGTGTAATATCTGCAATTTTGATCATTAAGGTGCTGATTGTCATAGATACTAGATAAGAGGATAAGGTCTGGATCTATAATAGTTTGCATAAGAATGCTGTTTTACAGAAAAGCCAAAAAGACAATGATAAAAGAACTTGCTATGAAATATATATATATATATATAAAACTATATACAAAAATGAGGTAGGTTGCTTAAAAGTACTTTCAGGTACACTGTAGGTAATTATTTGCACTAATGATCAAAATTGCACAGGCAAAGCAAAGAGCACAATGGAGCAATTGTGGTTGGGCTAGGCAACCTGGGTTACAAAGAAAAAGTAGAATAAAAATTTTAAAGTAATATAAACTTAATGGTAATTTAAGTAATAAAACTTAATGGGAACTTAGGAATGTAAAAAATGAACTAAAACAATTAATAATAATAGATGACCAAAAAAGTAAAAAAGCAATTATGAAATCTATAAAATGAAAAGCTTGCTTACTTTACTATTATAAGTACACTATAGTTGAATACTAAAGTTACACTAAAACAAAATGAGGTAGTTTAAATAGAGATACACTGAGGTACACTGGATAATGAAGTTTATACTAGAGGACACAGGCAAAGCCAGTGTATTATGGAACATGGGAGTAAAAAGAAAAAAAGACAATAATAAAGATAATTTTTTTTTCTGGGGGGAGCCCCATCGGCTCCCCGGAGCTATCCAGGCTGAATGGATATGTATAACTTTCTGGCATCAGTCAAAGTGCTAGGAGTTCTTGCCTACCGGGGACCACGAGCCAGAACCTGGCCCCCCTCAGAGAGGCACGAGGAGCAATGGCCTATAGAAACCCCCTTGTGATTGGGAGCATTCTATGTCTGCCATCGACCGGGACAAGCACCCAGAAAGTTAGGTGCCCCAAAACAAACCCCTATTCTTGTGAAGTTATTGCTACCGAAAGCCGAATGAGTGGACAGAACTCCCCAAACAAAATTATCAAACTAGCATGACGTGATCACGTCGCAGCACCACTGTCTGCACAACCCCCCCCCCCTCCCCGAGAGGGTGAAGGGGGAGCCCCAGACCCTCCACGCCGGCGATCCAACTGGCAGTTCTTGCCTGATGGTATTACTGGCTGGTCGAGTGTCTCTGACTCCGGTTTTTGTTTCAGTTCTGTGCCTTGTGGTGTGGACTGTCTCTACCAGTGGGGTGTGAGTCAGGAGTAAGATTCCACAGTACTCGGGCTGCATGTGCCTAGGGCTATCTTCCCTAGGTGCCCTGTAAGTACTGCCTTTGGGGCTTAGTCACCTTGGGTTCTACCTCCGCTGTACTCACCTAATTGTACTCACCTAATTGTGCTTGCGGGGGTTGAGCTTTGGCTCTTTGGTCCCGCCTCTCAACTGTCAATCAACTGGTGTACAGATTCCTGAGCCTACTGGGCTCTATCATACCTACATTTGAAACTGTGTATGGAGTCAGCCTCCACCACATCACTTCCTAGTGCATTCCATTTATTAACTACTCTGACACTGAAAAAATTCTTTCTAACGTCTCTGTGGCTCATCTGGGTACTAAGTTTCCACCTGTGTCCCCTTGTTCGTGTCCCACCCGTGCTGAAGAGTTTGTCTTTGTCCACCCTGTCAATTCCCCTGAGAATTTTGTAGGTGGTTATCATGTCTCCCCTTACTCTTCTGTTTTCCAGGGATGTGAGGTTCAGCTCCTTTAGCCTTTCCTCGTAGCTCAATCCTCTCAGTTCCGGGACGAGCCTGGTGGCATACCGCTGAATCTTCTCTAACTTTGTCTTGTGTTTAACTAGGTATGGACTCCAGGCTGGAGCTGCATACTCCAGGATTGGTCTTACATAAGTGGTATACAGGGTTCTGAAAGATTCCTTACACAAGTTTCTGAAGGCAGTTCTTATGTTGGCCAGTCTAGCATATGCCGCTGATGATATTCTTTTGATGTGGGCCTCTGGGGACAGGTTCGGTGTGATATCAACCCCCAGATCCTTCTCTCTATTTGATTCTTGCAGGATTTCCCCTCCCAGATGATACCTTGTGTTCAGCCTCCTGCTCCCTTCGCCTAATTTCATCACCTTACACTTTCCAGAGTTGAACTTCAGCAGCCATTTTCTAGACCATTCCTCCAGTTTATCCAGGTCATCCTGTAGTCTCTGTCTATCTTCATCCGTCTTGATTCTTCTCATAATTTTTGCATCATCAGCAAACATCGAGAGGAATGAGTCTATACCCTCTGGAAGATCGTTCACATATATTAGAAACAGGATGGGTCCAAGTACTGAGCCCTGTGGGACTCCGCTGGTGACATCTCGCCACTCTGATGTCTTCCCCCTCACCGTTACTCGCTGTTTCCTGTTGCTTAAGTACTCCCTTATCCACTGGAGCACCTTCCCTTTTACTCCTGCCTGTTGCTCCAACTTTTTTAACAGCCTTTTATGGGGTACTGTGTCGAAGGCTTTTTGGCAATCCAGGAAAATGCAGTCGGCCCACCCTTCTCTTTCCTGCCTAATTTTCGTTGCCTGGTCATAAAATTCTATTAACCCTGTGAGGCACGATTTACCATCTCTGAACCCATGTTGGTGGTGCGTTACAAAGTTATTTCCCTCCAGATGCTCTACGAGCCTTTTCCTCACGATCTTCTCCAGCACCTTGCATGGTATACAAGTTAAGGAAACTGGCCTGTAATTCAGTGCCTCTTGCCTGTCACCCTTTTTGTATATTGGGACCACGTTAGCTGTCTTCCAACTTTCTGGTAAGTCTCCTGTTTCCAGTGACCTGTTATACACCATAGAGAGTGGCACACTTAGTGCTTCTGCACCTTCCTTTAGTATCCATGGTGAGATTCTATCAGGCCCAACAGCCTTTGTCACATCTAGCTCCAGCAGACACCTTTTGACCTCATCACTGGTGAGGTCAAATTCCTCCAAGGTTTCCAAGGTTGCCGCCTCCTTTCCTTTGCCGCCCCGCCTGCCGCTGTGTCCTTTACTGCTCGGTACTGGGCCGCCCTTGGAGTCGGCTGGGGTTTTGTTGCCCTGGTTTGTCTCTGGGTAGGTGGTAGTTTTCGTCACTGGTAGGGGCGCGGGGTACTGCACAGCTAGTTTTCACCATTAACAGCGGCCGGCTCTGTTCCACCTGGGTACGTTGTCCTCTTGCGGGCTTTTTCTTTTGTTTTTGCCTGGTGGGGTCTGCCTTTACTATGGTCCCCTTTCCTGTTGTAGGTGAATTTCTTTCGAATTCTTCTGTTGGTGGTACTCCCTGCTTGGCCCCTGTGAGTGGACATGTCCCGGGGGTTCAGCTTTAGCAGTTTGTTGATAGATTTGGGCGCCGGTTCGCGATACCCTGCCTGGGCTTCCCTTAGCGTGTATCAAAGGCTAAGGGCCCTGGGAAACCCCACGGGGGCTCCGTGGTCTTCTAGGTGTGTCCCCAGAGTCCCCCCTCGCAGTGTGCACTGCGAGTTGACGGTTGATCTGTCCCCTTGTCTCAGGGTGACACTCACTGGTTGTGCCTCCGCCATGCTGCCTGTTGGGTCCTTGTTCTTGTGACCCGGAGTCGTCCGATGATTGTTGTCGGTACGCGCTCTCCTTCACCCAGGCCACTAGTCTTGATAATCGGGTGCAGGCGGCTGCGGCATTGCTTGCTGGGTGTAGGTTGCTGCAACGCTCTTGGTTGTTTGCAGCCCCGGATGCCCCGAGGCTGCCCCGTTTTGGTGGTTGGGGTCTGGACTTGGGGGTGGGGGTCGCTTCGGCTCTGGCTCCTTCCGCTTCTTGTTCCTCCCCTTCTGTTCTACTCACTTCCTCCCGTGCTTCCTGCTCTGAACCTTAGGCGGGTTTCGGGGTTGGGGCGGGGTCTGGTTGGGTTGAGACTCTGGCGGTCTCGGGGGTTTTCCTCTTCCGGGGTGGCGGCGGAGGCATTCGAGTCTGTTTGTCAAGCCGTGCCGTATGGGTCTGACCAGTGGGCTCCCTTCATTAGTATTTGCACAGCTGCCCCGGCTTTTCCTTGTTAAGCTGGGTCTTTGGGGGTGCAGCTCGGCCCTGGGCCATGCCGTAGAGGTTCCCGGGGTTAGGGAGGGGTTGCCTGGGGGGCCTCGGCCCTGTTTGCCCCTCTTGGGTCCTTGTACCTTTGGTGTGGGGCTGGCAGTTTCTCAGTGGGGTTGTTCCTTCCCTCTGTGTTCCTGTTGTTTTCGGGTATACCCCTCCCTGGGTTCGGTTCCGTGTTCCTTCGGGTTCGTCGGCCCCATCGTTCCTGGGGGTGTTTTTCACCCCCTTTTCCTTAACCTTTTTGCTCTTATGTCGCGATGCTGTTCAAAAAAAAAAAAAAAAAAGTGTTCAGGTAAGGTACAGCCATACAAGGTGTGAAGCAAACATTGATGGATTTCTATATTGACCAAGTACATAGTGCCTAAACCGCTTCGTATCGTTGTACCTGCATGTTCCTTGGTCAGGGGTGCTTGTCGTGGTTCTAAATACATAATACAAATAAATGAATGTTTATTTGGGTAAGGTATATACATAAGAGATTTTACACAGAATGATGGATTTATAGATAGGGCTAGTACATACAATGCCTGGGGCCACTACAGTATTACGCAAAGCGTTTCGGGCAAAGCGTTCTCGTTGGTTAGCAAGTCTCTTCGTACCTTCCAATATTATTGGAACGTCTGTTGATTTTCGATGTGGTTTCCATCGGGTCTTTTGTCGGCCTTGTTGGTTCCCTTCCATCATCTGTCTTCTTTTGCTTCGTTTTTGCCTTGTTTTGATTTCGCGTCGTCTCTACTTCCAGTTTCGGCGTTCTTTGTCTTCATTCTGCACTCTTTCCTGGTGTTTGTACGATGTCTGTACGTTGTGTGTACGATTTGTGTGTCCGCCTGGTGTACGAGCCACGCCTCCCGGTGGATGGGTGGTGCGTTTCATACCTCGAGTTCTGGGGCTGCGGTGTGCATTTTGTTTACGGGCGGTATGCTCGTGTGTTCGCGCCATTTCTCGTGGTTTTTAAATGGCTTCTTGCTCGTTTCTCCCTCCAGTCGTGGCCCTCTGGATGCTGAGGGTGTTTTGGATTTATATCTGGGGGTGTCACTTTGTTCTCCCTCTGTACTGCTTCGTCTTCTGCAGCGCACGCACCTTTGGCCGTATTTCTCCTTCGACCTCGCATTTTATTCAGGTAACGATACACACTATGCCTACTGCCTCGCGTCTGCATGACTTTCGGGCACACCTTTAGCGCTGCTCCTGGTATGTTACTTGGCTCGCCTGTGTTGTGGCATGGTCGTGTGTCTGCTCTGCAGGTGAGGTTGTATTGTCTGGCGCTTCTGTCGGCCTAGTTCTGGTTCTCACTTTTGGTGGGGTGCTTGCCTAGTAGTGCTTGCGAGGTTGAGCTCTCGCTCTTGGGCTCCGCTTCTCCTGTCAGTTGACGGTTGTGCAGTTTCCTGAGCCTTCTGGGCTCTGTCTTCACGTTTGCTCCTGTGGGTGGCGTCTCCCTCCTCCACATGGCTTTTTGGTGCTTTTCGCTTCCTCTCCCTCTGCCATTAATCAGGTTCTTTTTAGTGTCTGTGGCTCCTTTGGGTGCTTACTACCTCCTGTGTCCCCTTGTGCGTACCTGCATACGGACATAAATACAGTGGACCTGCGGAGGGCCTCTTGGCCCATGCGAGGCTGCTACTCTTTCTTACCATCCACTCCCACTCACATACATGTCCAACCCGCCCTTGCACCAATCGTGGGGCCCCACCTCCACGTTATGTGGTAATTGGTTCAGCTCATCGCCGGGCCTGTTACCGTGCCGGTCGTTCCGCCGGTCTTTCCCGATTCTGCACTTATCCATTTTATGCCCATTGTTTCGTGCCCACAATGTGCCGCAAGGGTGGCGTGTGCCATTATCCCAGTTTCTATTGTTTCGTGGAGATTGGTCAATAACCACAAACCCTAAGGAACTGCTTATCTTTTGTTGTGTATACAGTAGTTGCGGGTGATAATTGGCGGGTAATGGTGCAGGTTGGGCGCACTGAGTGTCGGTACGGTGTCTCGCATGTCTGTTCTAGACCACACTTGCCGGTAGACTAGTTATTATTCGCTACTCTGCTGGTTATATGCTTGGGCGCCGCCTCAGTTCTCCACTGGTTGGCAGGACTTTTCGTTGGACGTACGGAACGGTTTGAGTTCCATCGTTGGTACTTTGTAGAGCTTTGCTTCCCTAGTTAGGCTCATGCATTTGGAGCGAGTATCTTCTTGGGATACTCTACTCACTCCGCCACCCTTGTTCACTGTTCCATCCTTGTTTACTCTTCCCCGCTTGGCGGGATTGCGTCGATGGCTCCTGACTGGGGTGTTTGGTGTGGTATTTGGTCACCTTGCATGTGTCTTTAGTGCCTTTTGTCCATCTTTTGTTCTTTGTTGTCCTGTGGGGCTCTGCCCCGCATTTCGGTGCTTTTGTTTTCGTTGTAGACCCCTGGGTCTTTTCCCTGTCTGGACACTTCCTTGCCTATCTTCGGTGCCTGACTGCACCCTGCTGTCCGTGAGGTCCCTCAGGTATGTACGCGCTCCTCTACACATTTTGTGGTTGGTCGTGTGCGTTACTTCCCGGCCGCTCCTTGGGCCGTATTCGTGGTTTTCCTTACCTATTTCCGTTTTTCCTCCCCCATGCTACACTTTTTTGTGTATCTGGGTCAGTGCTACTTGATTATCCTGTTTGGTGCTCCGGTGGACCTCTGTCCATGTTCCACGTCCTGCTTTTGGACTTCTCCGGTGTTCCGTTTTGGTATAGAGTTCCTGCGATTTCTGTGTGGTTTTCTGCAGGCTTTGGGTTGCGCTGTCTGTAGGGGATGTGTGGACTTTTCAGTCTGCCGCTCCTGCCTTCCTGGTTCCTTTTCTTGGTACCGGGTTTGCTGGGTTCTGGTCCTGGTTTCGGTTTTTCTTTGTTCCTTTTCCGGACCTGGTGTGTTTGCTTTCCTGCGGTTCTCGTCCTCGGTAGTTCTCCTCTTGGATGCCTCGGGGATGCGTGTCTCATTCTTCCCTGCTGGAGCTGGTTCTCTTGCTCCTTTGGGTTGCGCTGTTTTTAGATTCGCGTTTTGCGCTTTTGATCGTGGTGTTCGTTTCTCCTCGTTTGTGTCGGCACAGGTGGGTTCGTTGTTGGTCTCCCACCTGCATCTTTCGTCTCGGGGGTGGTGTGTGGTTTTCCTATCACTGCGAAGGGTCCTTCGGTCTTTGATAGAGTTGGCTTGTCTTCCCTTTGGGGTTGTTCTGGAACCGTTATCTGGGATTGTCCTGCCACCTTATGTTGGATGGTGCTGGCAGAGCCGCTCCTTCTTGCGTTCAGTGTTGTGGTTCCTTCTGCTCCATTCCACTTGCTGTCCTGGGCGTTGTTCCCCTCTGGCCTGCTCTTGAGTTTTGGGGCCGTCCTGGTCGTTGACCTGGGTGGTCTTTTTCTTCTCGTTTTGGTCTTTGTTTTGTCTCTGGTTTTGATTGGTCAGTTAGGATGTGTGGTATCCGCCTCCCGGTTCCTTCCCAGTTTTACTTACCTTTTGGTAAAGTAGCTCCGGGGAGCCGACGGGGCTCCTCCCAGAAAACCAGCGCTGAATGTAATGAAACGCCATTTTCTGGGTGAGTCCCGGAGGTCCCCCAGCATCCCTCCCTCCTTCCGGTCGGCGGCGTTTTTCGCGTATTTTGACATCCAGCCTAAGAACTGCCAGTTGGATCGCCGGCGTGGAGGGTCTGGGGCTCCCCCTTCCCCCTCTCGGGGAGGGGGGGTTGCGCAGACAGTGACACGGCGACATGATGACGTCATGCTAGTTTGATAATTTTGTTTGGGGAGTTCTGTCCACTCGTTCTGCTTTCGGTAGCAATAATTTCACAAGAATTGGGGTTTGTTTTGGGGCGCCTACCTTTCTGGGTGCCTGTCCTAGTCGATGGCAGACATAGAATGCTCCCAATCACAAGGGGGTTTCTATAGGCCATTGCTCCTCGTGCCTCTCTGAGGGGGCCAGGTTCTGGCTCGTGGTCTCCGGTAGGCAAGAACTCCTAGCACTTTGACTGATGCCAGAAAGTTATACATATCCATTCAGCCTGGATAGCTCCGGGGAGCCTCCGGGACTCGCCCAGAAAATGGCGTTTCATTACATTCAACGCTGGTTTTTTTTAATAAAGTTAAAACCTTTTGAAAGGAAAGGCAGAGCTAACATACACAATGGCAGTTAAATGAGATTATAATTTGAATTCTGGCTATACAGCAGCTCTCCCACAGTCACTCAGGAAAGAATTAAGGTGAGCTTTAGTGGTTATTGAATAGGTTTTTCCAGTGTCAGTCCTCCTACGTAACATAACAAAGATAAAGACAATGGGCCACAGATTAGGATTTTTTAAAATAGACAATTTAATACATGAAAATACGTAATAATCCAATACTATGGACTCACAAAGTTTATTACCAAATAATGCAAAACTCAGGAGCTGGGAAGCCAATGCCTTATAATACTTCAACTCAATATAAAAAATAAAAAATACTGGACTGTGACTGTGATGATATAAATTTACAATAATTTAGTACATAATAAATAACGACAATAAGCCACAGGGAAAAATGCGGATACTATGTAGAGTCGAACTGAAACAGTCAAAGTGCAAAGATAGGATTGGATAATAACTAGAGAGCAGGATTACAATTTATAAGCAATAAATAGTACATTGCAAATATAACGTGAAGGTTCCACTAAGAAGAGTGTAAAAGAGAGACATAAGAACATAAGAACAAAGGTAACTACAGAAGGCCGATTGGCCCATACGAGGCAGCTCCTATTTATAACCACCTAATCCCACTCATATACATGTCCAACCCATGCTTGAAACAATCGAGGGACCCCACCTTCACCACTTTACGTGGCAATTGGTTCCACAAATAACAACCCTGTTACTGAACCAGTATTTACCCAAGTCTCCTAAATCTAAACTTAGCCAATTTATACCCATTGTTTCGTGTTCTCTCTTGTGTTGATACCTTTAATACCCTATTAATATCATCTTTGTTATGTCCATTCATCCACTTGTAAACCTCTATCATGTCACCCCTAACTCTTCGCCTTTCCAGTGAATGCAACTTAAGCTTTGTTAATCTTTCTTCATATGAAAGATTTCTAATTTGGGGAATTAACTTAGTCATTCTACGCTTGACACGTTCAAGTGAATTTATATCCATTCTATAGTACAGCAACCAAAACTGAACTGCATAATCTATATAGGGCCTAACCAGAGCTAGATATAGCTGAAGAACCACACCAGGTGTCTTGTTACTAACGCTTCGATTAATAAGTCCCAGTGTCCTATTTGCTTTATTACGAACATTCATGCATTGGTCCTTTTGTTTTAAATTCTTACTAATCATAACTCCCAGATCCCTTTCGCAATCCGACTTCGCAATCTCAACACCATCTAGCTCGTAACTTGTAACTCTTATCATCATTACCGAGCCTCAAAGCTTTACATTTATGAGCATTAAACTGCATCTGCCAATTCTTTGACCATTTCAAAACCCTATTTACACCAACTTGAAGTGATAGTGAGTCGTCTTCCGTATTAATTTCCCTACCGATTTTTGTATCATCGGTAAATTTGCAAATGTTGCTACTCAATCCTGAATCTAAATCATTTATAATAATTATAAACAACAGAGGTCCCAGGACAGAGCCTTGAGGCACTCCACTTACAACATTTTCCCACTCTGACTTGATTCCATTTATACTAACTCTCTGTTTCCTTTGGCATAGCCATATCTTGAGGTTATCTTGAGATGATTTCGGGGCTTTAGTGTTCCCGCGGCCCGGTCCTCGACCAGGCCTCCACCCCCAGGAAGCAGCCCGTGACAGCTGACTAACTCCCAGGTACCTATTTACTGCTAGGTAACAGGGGCATTCAGGGTGAAAGAAACTTTGCCCATTTGTTTCTGCCTCGTGCGGGAATCGAACCCGCGCCACAGAATTACGAGTCCTGCGCGCTATCCACCAGGCTACGAGGCCCCTAAGCCATGCCCTAATCCATTTTAATATAGCACCTCCAATACCATGAACCTTTATCTTTTTAATCAGTCTTTCATGTGGCACTGTATCAAAAGCTTTGCTAAAGTCAAGGTACACATCATCACAATCCTTACCACTATCAACTGCCTCAACTATGCTAGAATAAAAAGGTAATAAATTTGTTAAACATGAACGGCCATTTATAAAACCGTGTTGCAACTCCATTATTAATTTATGTTTTTAAAGATGAAGACGAATTTTATTTGCAATTATCGATTCGAGTAACTTTCCCACAATAGACGTTAGGCTAATTGGGCGATAGTTTGACGCAAGCGATCTATCTCCTTTCTTAAAAACTGGTATCATATTAGCAACTTTCCATAACTCTGGCACTCTGCCTGACTTGATTTATTAAATATGGTAGACAGTGGGTCGCAAAGCTCCTCTTTGCATTCTTTAAGCACCCTGGCAAACACTTTATCCATCCCTGGGGATTTGTTTGGTTTGAGTTTTACTATTTGTTTAATTACATCCTCCCTGGTAACTGCTAAACTAGTCAACCTGTCCTCGTCACCACCCAGATAGACTTGTTTGGCTGAAGGCATATTGTTAAGTTCCTCTTTAGTAAATACAGATATAAAATATTTATTAAAAATACTACTCATCTCTTTATCACTATCTGTTATTTGACCTGTCTCAGTTTTTAATGTACCTATCCTTTCCTTAATCTTTGTCCGGTATAATTGGAAAACTCTTTAGGATTTGTCTTCGCTTGCTTTGCTATGCGAACTTCGTAGTTTCTTTTTACTTTTCTTATCTCTTTTTTAGTATTTCTAACCAGTTGTACAAATTCCTGTTCTAAACTGACTTCCCCATTCTTAATACTTTTGTACCACGCTCTCTTTTTACCTATTAAGGTTCTTCAGATTCTTTGTTATTCACTTTGGATGATTAGTATTCGATCTATTCAATTTATATGGTACCTGTATACTACATTCCTGGGCTTTGCTTAGAATATTTTTAAATAGGTTATATTTGGAATCCACATCGAAAACCCCTTTTATGTCACCTATCGCTGGGTTCACGTCTAGCTCCATGAACGGCCCACACCCCATACCCAAGACTTTCCAATCTATTTGACCCCAAAAAATTCTTACGCTAATGACATCAGCTTTTCGAAAATCAGGCACTTTAACAGAATTTTCTCGTAAAGATCTATTCCATTCAATGCTAAATCTGATTTCTTTATGATCACTGTTCCCTAGCTCACTCCCTATTTTGATGTCCTTAATTTGTTTCCCTGTTAGTTAACACTAAATCTAAAATATTATTTTCCCGCGTTGGTTCCTTAATGTGTTGCGTAAGAAAGCAATCGTTAATTAATTCTAGAAAATCTGCTTCATTATTCCCTGTTTTGTTCAACCAGTTTATTCCACTAAAATTAAAATCACCCATGACATAAATACTGTTAGATCTAGATGCTCTAGATATTTCATCCCATAGATGCTTTGCTTCCATTCTGTCTAAATTTGGTGGCCTATATATAACTCCTATTATAATAATAATATTTGCTTTTTCGTTCAATTCTATCCAAATAGTTTCTGTATGTGGCTCAGTTTTGATTCCCTCTTTGAGACTACATTTCAAATTGTCCTTTATACTAGAAATAAGCACTAGAAGGATAAGGTTAAGTGCAAATACTCCTTCCAAAGTACTAGGTCACAGGACCGTTAGCCCACTAACAGGGCGGGCCCATTCAGCTTAAGGCTCCACTGGGGTTCCAGCTAAGGGGTTAACGGACTGTCCCAGCTAAGGGGCCTAGGACAGGGCCGTCCGAGGGGCATGACTGATGTGCCCAGCTTAGGCCCGTGACTACGGATGCCTTTGACTAAGGAAAAGGCAGGACTGCAAAAAGTGCCTCACGAAAGGGGAGGCAAGTCGGTAAAGAAAGGGAAAGTAATAATATAGTTTGAGAACTAATGCCGCCAGCATAGCACTCATTACCATATAGGCCAAAGACCGTTATGCTAAATAAGCATAAACAATAACAGAGCCGTGATCCAGAGAAAACGATAATAACAAATAAAGCAGAGGGAGGGTAGAAGTAAGGCAATTAAAACCCGGACCGAATAATAAAGAACTTAATTAGTAGTAGTATGATACAATAATAACAACATTCATGGCGTTATGCGAGGCCGGAAGCCAAAAGGGGAATTGACATGAGATCAATAACACCAAAAAGTGACTATAACTAACATCAATAGCAAATAGTAACAAGTTCAAATTCAAAATTCAAATGTTTATTTAGGTAAAGTACATACATACAAGGGGTGATACAGATATTGATGAATTTATAGATAGAGCTAGTACATACAATGCCTAAAGCCACTATTACGCAAAGCGTTTCGGGCAGGAAAAACACTAAAGACTAAAACATTATACTAATTGAGATTAAAGTATAAAATATGTTGAGAAAATATAAAAATAAAAACGGGGGGAACATGGCAGGAAAACAGCAAAATATAATTTGGTCGACAAACAGCATTGTTTAAAAATAACAGACATGGGTTGACATTATAGGGGTAAGGTAGGTTACATGGAGTTAATTAGGTAGTGCTTAGTTTTTATCTTAAACTGGTTGAGAGAGGTACAGTCTTTAACATTTAAGCTGCGCATCGCATCATATGATGCTTTGACCAACTTGCAGTAAATTGTTCATTGCTTCATATGATGCTTTGGAGTACTACGCAAGATTTAAACGTCCCGCGAACACACGGGGTTCACCACACCTTCATCAGGGCTCCTGTAAACAGATGCCATTTTTTTTTTTAAATCGTGGGCCAAATTCCCGGGTGTTAGAGGCCTCAATATTGAGTGAGCTACCAAGCCTGATGCACGCAGCATGAGCTCACAGCACTGCTGTTCAGCTTGTGACCACAGCATCGCCTAAAAATGCCATTATATACTTGTTCATGCTATTATGTAGCAATGATATTATTACAGAAGACCCCTGACTGTGATAAAACTGACCAGGGTTCTGATAATAGCAGGATTGTGGTGATATTTAGCGCTTTGCTCCATGGAGGGAGGAGTAATGCTGTGGGAGGGGAGGGTTCTGGCGTCGTCTTCTGACTGTGTGTGGCCACCTTTTATTGACTGCACTCACCATACCAGCCTAGTGGTTTGCTATGGTGAACACAAATGTAGATACTTATGTATAACGAGTGTATAGAGGTTATAAACAGCAATAGGAATAGGTTGGGAACCGCCATTTTGGTGAGGGAGGTGGCATCGTCTGCACGATTTATCATGTTTACTGGTGACCACTATGGTCTTTGGGCACCATACCAGTTTACTTGTACAAGTATGGTGAATAAAACTGGTAGATACTTATATATAATGTGTGTATATAGCGTAATAACACCACAAACAGTATTGTTGGAGGAGAAATATTAGTGCATCTGGCCTTGAGGGCGGCCGCCATCAGCTAACTGTGTGAGTAGCTACGTCTTTGTGCCTTTACTCACCATACAAGCTTAGATGTACAGTTATGGTGAACAAAACATACTGTCTCCACTCGATCATCCGGACTATATGGGAAGGACCCCCAGCCGGATTAGCACGTTTTTCGGATAATGGTACTTTTTCACCTACGAGTCCAAAACTAACCATTTCCAACTATTTTTATACTACAAATAACATAATTTGAATAGACATGCCACATATAATTATTAAATATTCAACTAGAAACCTCAACTTACCTTTTTGTTGTTCGTCTTCTTGATTGATGACTCATCTTGAAGTTAAAAATTCTTGACAATTTATGTAACTTATAGTAACACAACACTAAAATTAACACTTAAAATTACTGTACAGTTCATTAGGCAAAGTTAGTTCTCACTGTCTGCTGAGGATGCCTCACTGGTTGAAGGCACTTAGGTTGCGCGTGCAGCCTCACTTGTTGAAGGCGCTTGGGTTGCGCGTGCAGCCTCACTTGTTGAAGGCACTTGGGTTGCGCGTGCCGCCTCACTTGTTGAAAGCGCTTGGTTTGATTTTCGTACCATATATGAATCAAGTGTTGCTTGCCTTCTGTGTTCACTGGCCAGTTGTATGATCAGCTCTTTTGTTCGCCTAAGGTACGGATACATGTTTCCAACCTCTGGATGAGCACAATTTGATGAAAAATTTATTAATCCGTCAACATACGTCATGAGTGTACTGTATTTCGTGGTCATTGGTGTTGGTTCTTCACTGCCTTCTTCATCCTCTTTGTCCACCTCACCAGTAACAGACTGTAGAATCTCGTCTTCACTCATCACACCATATCCTGGATCATTGGCATCTTGTTCAAGCCAATCAACCACATCCTGTCTTTCTAAGTTTTCGCCGGCATTTCTAAACATTCCATGGATTTCATCTGTAAATCCTTCAAAATCCATTTCTTCATCATTTTTGACCGTAGACGTGAGGAGTTTTTTCCAGGAATTTTTCAAAGTCGATTCCTTTAATTCACTCCATACCTTGGCCCAGTTATAGACGGCTTCCTTGATTGTATAGTTCTTCAAATTCTGAAGGTTTTTTTTAGCCCTGTTATCCACACCGAGTTCAATATCTTCCGGAAGAGGCAAAACCACCAAAACTTCGTTTAGCATTTTTTTGGTGTACAACCTCTTCGTAGCACAGATAACTCCCTGATCCATAGGCTGAATGAGAGAGGTTGTGTTAGGAGGAAGTGCCATACACGTTATCTTGCCATCATGTGAGGTTAACGTGTTAATTCTGGGGTGGGCAGGCGCATTATCAAGCAACAGTAAAGCCCGAACTTCGCTTGGCCTTATTTTGAGTTTCTTAATTTGACAGGCACGAACTTCCCTGCAGAACACGTCATGAAACCAGGAAAGAAAGATCTCCTGTGTAAACCATGCATTTTTTGAGTCATAATATTTCACTGGCAGTCTGTCCATGCAATGTTGCAAGGCTCTTGGTTTCTTAGATTTGCCAACAATTGCACACGTGATTCTGTCTGTGCCGTCGGCATTCGCACACATCATGGCTGAGAGCCTGTCCTTGCAAACCTTACGTCCTGGCACACAACCCTCACTCCTCATTGCTAGAGTTTTTTCTGGTAAACTCCTCCAATACAACCCAGTTTCATCTGCATTATAAATTTGATACGAATAAATATTATTTGCCACAATATATTCTCGTAATTTACGTTTAAATGGTTCTACACTGCTTTCATCTGCACTCAGTTTTTCACCGACAATTTTCCTCTTCACAATATTGTGCCTACCCTTGAACCTTACAACCCACCCTCCACTCGCTTCGAAATTCTTTATTCCAAGGCTTTCAGCAAATCTGCTTGCAGCATTTTGTATTTCTGGGCCGCGAATTGTCACGCCAGCTGTGCGGTGCTGAGCAAACCACTTGTACACAGCCTCATCCAACTGCACATGCGTCGAAGTTTTCATAGTTTTTCTACCACAACCTCTGCTAGTGCTTGCACCTTCACTTTCACAGGTTGAAATGAATTGCATAAGTTTCTCTTTTTGTTTCCTTATATCAGAAACAGTACTAGTGCCTATATTATATTCCTTGGCAACACTTGAGGTCGACCGGCCATGTTCACAAAGTTGTATAACACGTAGCTTGTCCTTAAGTGTTAGGACAACCTTCTTCCTCTTACCACCTCCAGAACGATTCATGCTGCTACCAGACATAGTCTTGGCCAAAAATGTTCAAAGTTACTATGAAAATAAAACAGTTATTTAAAAAAATATTTCACTAATGGGGCGGCACTGTGGTGTAACACGAGGCTAGAGAGCACATGGCTTGACCAGGCCTGGACGGGTCCAGTCGGGGCAGGGAGGAGGCACGTTACGTAGGCCGCCAGGAGGAAAAAAAATATATATTTTTGAAGGAAACTTCAGCCTGTGCAAATTGTTTTTAGGAAACTTGTATGGAATTTTTTATTACATAATTACTAGTATTTCTTTTGATTTTGGCTATGATGAATTGTTCTAAAATTGATAGTAATTACTGTACTGTAGTGTATAGGCCACTCCCCATCCCCCCCCTAATCCCCCCAGGTGGTCCCTCCCAACGCTCCCCTCTCTCCCGACACCACCCACCCACCCCACCCCCACCTACACCATGCGCCTCGAGTCTCGGGCAGACGGGATTAATACCATATGGCCCGCCTCATGTTTTCATATATGGACAAAAGCACGATTATCCGGTTCCTGTGGTTATTTTGGCCGGATATTGTGATAACTTTATCCGTTCACGATTTTGGCCGTATAAGGGCGTTTTTCGGATGTTCGAATCCCGGATAATCGCGGGGTTACAGTATAAATACCTATATATAACGTGTGTATATAAAAGCAAAACAGTATGGTGAGAGGAGAATGGTGTCAAGTCAGGTGAGGGAGGGAGGGAGGGAGAGGCAGCCAGTGGCGGGCTGCCACTGATACTGCCACTGCCACTCAACATACCAACTTATTGGTTCGTTATGGTGAACACGAATGTATATATTTATATTTAGCGTCTGTTAATAGTGAATAAAAGCAAAAAAAGTATTGTGGGAGGAGAATGTGGGTGAGTCAGGTGACTTGAGGGAGTGAGGAAGTAGCAGCCAGTGGTGGGCTGCCACTGGCACTGCCACTCAGCATGCCAACTTAGTGGTTCGTTATGGTGAAGAAAACATGCAGATACTTATATATAACCTGTGTATATAATGTAATAACCGACAAAGTATTTGTTCACTGCTTGATGAACATAATAATTGAATCAACAATATGCGCACCATATTTTTGAGTACAGCGATGATTTACTCATTTTATTATATAAATATATCACACTACACACTATTGAATAATATTACAGCAAAAAAAACTACGAAAAATCAACCAGAGACATTGAAATAATTAGGTAATTATCTCTTTGTCGCAACTCCGGCTTGACAGCTGGGGAGCAACAGACCATCTGGGACGCACGCTGAGTCAACGCCTGTTTTTTTGCCGAACTTCCCCGCCCTATAGCAGGCAATATATGCCACTTACGATTTTATTATTATTTTTCCTATGATCAGTGAACACAAATTAACAGGTTAGGAAGAAAAAAGTTTTTTCTTTTTGTATGCGCCTGTGGGTGTCAAATGGTATATAGCCATGCGCCATTTAAAACAAAAGGATCAATGCATAAATGTTCGTAATAAGGCAAATCGGACACTTGGATTTATTAATCGCAGCGTTAGTAACAAGACACCTGGTGTGGTTCTCAAGCTATATCTTGCTCTAGTTAGGCCCCATTTAGATTATGCAGTTCAGTTTTGGTCGCCATATTGTAAAATGGATATAAATTCACTTGAACGTGTCCAGCGTAGGATGACTAAGTTAATTCCCCAAATTAGAAATCTTCCATATGAAGAAAGATTAACAAAGCTTAAGTTGCATTCACTGGAAAGGTGAAGTGTTAGGGGTGACATGATAGAGGTTTACAAGTGGGTGAATGGACATAACAAAGGGGATATTAATAGGGTATTAAAAGTATCAACACAAGACAGAACTCGAAACAATGGGTATAAATTGGATAAGTTTAGATTTAGGAAAGACTTGGGTAAATACTAGTTCAGTAACAGGGTTGTTGATTTGTGGAACCAATTACCACATAACGTGCTGGAGGTGGGGTCCCTCGATTGTTTCAAGAGCGGGTTGGACAAGTATATGAGTGGGATTGGGTGGTTATAAATAGGAGCTGCCTCGTAATGGGCCAATAGGCCTTCTGCAGTTGCCTTTGTTCTTATATCTTGCTCTGGTTAGGCCCCATTTAGATTATGCAGTTCAGTTTTGGTCGCAATACTATAGAATGGATATAAATCCACTTGAACGTGTTCAGCGTAAGATGACTAAGTTAATTCCCCAAATTAGAAATCTTTCATATGAAGAAAGATTAACAAAGCTTAAATTGCATTCACTGGAAAGGTGAAGAGTTTGGGGTGACATGATAGAGGTTTACAAGTGGGTGAATGGACATAACAAAGGGGATATTAATAGGGTATTAAAAGTATCAACACTAGACAGAACACGAAACAATGGGTATAAATTGGATAAGTTTAGATTTAGGAAAGACTTGGGTAAATACTGGTTCAGTAACAGGGTTGTTGATTTGTGGAACCAATTGCCACGTAACATTGTGGAGGTGGGGTCTCTCGATTGTTTCATGCATGGGTTGGACGTGTATGAGTGGGATTGGGTGGTTATAAATAGGAGCTGTCTCGTATGGGCCAATAGGCCTTCTGCAGTTGCCTTTGTTCTATGTTCTTATGTTTACAAGTGGATTGATGGACACAACAAACGGAATAATAATAGGGTATTAAAAGTATCAACACAAGACAGAACACGAAACAATGGGTATAAATTGGATAAATTTAGATTTAGGAAAGACTTGGGTAAATACTGGTTCGGTAACAGGGTTGTTGATTTGTGGAACCAATTACCGCATAACGTGGTGGAGGTGGGGTTCCTCGATTGTTTCAAGCGCGGGATGGACATGTTTATGAGTGGGATTGGGTGGTTATAGATAGGAGCTGCCTCGTAAGGGCCAATAGGCCTTTTGCAGTTGCCTTTGTTCTTATGTTCTTATAAATTCTTATAAATAGGAGCTGCCTCGTACGGGCCAATAGGCCTTCTGCAGTTATCTCTGTTTTTATGTTCATATGCTCTCATAATCTTGCTCCTCCTCCCCACCCCTCTTCTATCCCTCACTGACACCTGACTCCTACCCTCTTCTCTAGGACACTAATAAATACGCCTCCATCTTAAACATGGGCTCACCATTTGGTCACCACTTGGTCCGGGAGACATCTCCCGTCACGCTGGGTGCAGTTGCGCCTCCACAGATCTCCAGTATCATCTTTAGATACTGGTAATGGCTCGAAAGGGCCACCACTTACGGGCTATTCATGCCCGTGCCACCTCTTGGGTGGCTTAATCTTCATCAATCAATCAATCAGAATATGTACAGACATCTCCCGTCACGCAGGGTGCAGTCGCACCTCCACAGATCTCCAGTATCATCTATTGATAGTGGAAATGGCTCAAAAGGGCCACCACTTATGGGCTATTCATGCCCAAGCCACCTTTTGGGTGGCTTAATCTTCTCTCTCTCTCTCTCTCTCTCTTCCTCATCACCACCGGGAGACATCTCCCGTCACGCTGGGTGCAGTCGCACCTCCACAGGTCTCCAGTATCATCTATTGATACTGGTGATGGCTCAAAAGGGCCACCACTTACGGCTTCATCTTCATCTTAACATATTCACAAGGGAAACATCTCCCATCATGCAGGGTGCATTCGCACCTCCACAGATCTCCAGTATCAGCTCTTGATACTGGTAATGGCTTAAAAGGGCCACCACTTACGGGCTATTCATGCCCGTGCCACCTTTTGGGTGGCTTAATCTTCATCAATCAATCAAACATGGGCTCTGTAATCAGTAGGCGACATGGCCAACCGCACGATCAGGGAAGCCCGGGCCACTCACGGCACAAACCCCCAGTATTTAGTTGAGAAAATTATAAGAACTAGGATATACGACTCTAGGTACTGGAAAGAAGAATGCTTTGCCCTCTCGGCGGAATTACTAGTCGACAAAGCAATAGCCCTCAGGTGTATTGGTGGTGTTCACGGAGCCAACAGCAAACCCACGCCATTCCTATGTCTCGTGCTAAAGATGCTCCAGATCCAACCTGAGACTGACATAATTATAGAATTCATCACACAAGAGGATTTTAAGTATGCTCGTGCTTTGGGGGCATTTTACTTGAGGCTTGTATGTGGATCACTGAATTGTTACAAGTACCTGGAACCTCTCCTTAATGACTTTAGAAAACTACGCGTTATTGACCGTTCCGGCCAGTTCCAGTTTACTCACATGGATGAATATATTGATTGTTTATTAAGAGATGAATGTTCATGTGATATAATTTTACCGAGGATCCAAAAGA
>NC_091161.1:45306033-45468533 GCF_040958095.1 Procambarus clarkii
TGTTAGGAAGTTTTCTTTTAGCGTGAGAGTAGTGGGAAAATGGAATGCACTTCAGGAACAGGTTGTGAAAGCAAGTACTATTCATAATTTTAAAACCAGGTATGATAGGGAAATGGGACAGGAGTTATTGCTGTAAACAACCGATGCTCGAAAGGCGGGATCCAAGAGTCAATGCTCGATCCTGCAGACACAACTAGGTGAGTACACACACACACACACACAGTCTCCAGTGGATAAGGGAGTATCTAAGCAATAGGAAGCAGAGAGTTACGGTGAGGGGTGAGACCTCCGATTGGCGTGAAGTCACCAGTGGAGTCCTACAGGGCTCTGTACTCGGTCCTATCTTGTTTCTGATATATGTAAATGATCTCCCGGATGGTATCGATTCATTTCTCTCGATGTTTGCGGACGATGCTAAAATTATGAGAAGGATTAAAACAGAAGAGGACTGTTTGAGGCTTCAAGAAGACCTAGACAAGCTGAAGGAATGGTCGAACAAATGGTTGTTAGAGTTTAACCCAACCAAATGTAATGTAATGAAGATAGGTGTAGGGAGCAGGAGGCCAGATACAATGTATCATCTGGGAGAGGAAATTTTTCAGGAGTCAGAGAAGGAAAAAGACTTGGGGGTTGATATCACGCCAGCACTGTCTCCTGCAGCACATATCAAGCGGATAACATCAGCAGCATATGCCAAGCTGGCCAACATACGAACGGCATTCAGAAACTTGTGAATCAATCAGAACTTTGTATACCACATATGTCAGGCCAATCCTGGAGTATGCAGCCCCAGCATGGAGTCCATATCTAGTCAAGGATAAGACTAAACTGGAAAAGGTTCAAAGGTTTGCCACCAGACTAGTACCCGAGCTGAGAGGTATGAGCTACGAGGAGAGACTACGGGAATTAAACCTCACTTCGCTGGAAGACAGAAGAGTTAGGGGGGACATGATCACCACATTCAAGATTCTGAAGGGGATTGATAGGGTAGATAAAGACAGTCTATTTAACACAAGGGGAACACGCACAAGGGGACACAGGTGGAAACTGAGTGCCCAAATGAGCCACAGAGATATTAGAAAGAACTTTTTTAGTGTCAGAGTGGTTGACAAATGGAATGCATTAGGGGGTGATGTGGTGGAGGCTGACTCCATACACAGTTTCAAGTGTAGATATGATAGAGCCCGATAGGCTCAGGAATCTGTTCACCTGTTGATTGACGGTTGAGAGGCGGGACCAAAGAGCCAGAGCTCAACCCCCGCAAACACAACTAGGTGAGTACAACTAGGTGAGTACACACACACACACACACACACACACACACACACACACACACACACACACATATTTTTGGATTGTTAGAAAGCCTTTGATACAGTGCCACACAAGAGGCTAGTGCGAAAGTTGGAGATGCAGGCTGGAGTGAAAGGGGAGGTACTCCGGTGGATAGAGGAGTACCTAAGCAACAGGAGACAACGAGTCTGTGTGAGGGGTGACGTCTCAGATTGGCGAGACGTCTCAAGTGGAGTCCCGCTGGGGTCAGTCCTTGGACCTATACTGTTTCTGGTATATGTAAATGATCTCCCAGAGGGTATAGATTCGTTCCTCTCAATGTTTGCCGACGATGAAAAAATTATGAGGAGGATTGAAACAGAGGATGATAGTAGGAGGCTACAAGATGACCTAGATAGACTGAGTGAATGGTCCAACAAATGTCTGTTGAAGTTCAACCCGAGTAAATGCAAAGTAATGAAACTAGGCAGTGGAAGCAGAAGGAAAGACACAGGATACAGAATAGGAGATGAAGTACTTAATGAAACGGACAGAGAGAAAGATCTAGGAGTTGATATCACACCAAACCTGTCTCCTGAAGCCCACATAAAGAGAATAACGTCTGCGGCATATGCGAGGCTGGCTAACATCAGAACGGCGTTCAGGAATCTGTGTAAGGAATCATTCAGAATCTTGTACACCACATATGTAAGACCAATCCTGGAGTATGCGGCCCCAGCATGGAGCCCGTACCTTGTCAAGCACAAGACGAAGCTGGAAACAGTCCAAAGGTATGCTACTAGACTAGTCCCAGAACTAAGAGGCATGAGTTATGAGGAAAGGCTGCGGGAAATGCACCTTACGACACAGGAAGACAGAAGAGTAAGGGGGGAAATGATCACAACCTACAAAATCCTCAGGGGAATCGACCGGGTAAACAAGGATGAACTATTCAACACTGGAGGGACGCGAACAAGGGGACACAGGTGAAAGCTGAGTACCCAAATGAGCCACAGAGACATTAGAAAGAACTTTTTCAGTGTCAGAGTAGTTAGTAAATGGAATGCACTAGGAAGTGATGTGGTGGAGGCTGACTCCATACATAGTTTCAAATGTAGATATGATAGAGCCCAGTAGGCTCAGGAATCTGTACACGAGTTGATTGATGGTTGAGAGGCGGGACCAAAGAGCCAAAGCTCAACCCCCGCAATGTACAATTAGGTGAGTACAATTAGGTGAGTACACACACACACACACACTAAATCTGTCATAACGATGCACTAGGTAAGTGACTATTGGAGCTAGATAATTCATTTACCTATGATAAGATATCTGAGTGAATTATGTGACTTGCAAGTAACGACAAAATCTTAAGTCATTCAAGTTCAAGTTTGAGTAAGTTTATTGAGACAATAAGATGCATCTCAAAACAATAGAGAAGATTAGACTATTTCTCTCCATCTTAATTAAGTCATAGTTGATGCCAGTTTGGTCGCATCTGAAGCCTATGAGAGAGTAATGCAAGATGATTACAGTATTGTTACGGCCCTCTCGGGTCGCAACCGGGTTCTTTCTCTGATCTTGTTAGAGGTTGGGTATCCGGCCCCAAGCTAGTAGTGGCTTCCAAGGGATGTGAGTATGGGTTCGAGTCACTTCTGGGGTGGGAGTTTTTAGTCGCATATAGTCCTGGGGACCATTCAGGTTTGTTCGCATTTGTGTTCCTCACGTGTGCCCCAAAGAATGAGGTGATTTGATAAAATGCTATGCCCAAGATTACCATCCAAGTGCAGGCGGGGAAGTGGTTCAAATAGCTTCGGCTATATCACTTCCTATGTCCGGTCATGATGGTCAAGCGGATTAAGGCGTCCTGTAGTTACCAGGTTGCGTTGCTCCTGGGAGTATGGGTTCGAGTCACTTCTGGGGTGTCAGTTTTCAGTCGCATATAGTCCTGGGGACCATTCAGGCTTGTTCGCATATATATATATATATATATATATATATATATATATATATATATATATATATATATATATATATATATATATATATATATATATATATGTCATACCTAGTAGCCAGAACGCAATTCTCAGCCTACTATGCAAGGCCCGATTTGCCTAATAAGCCAAGTTTTCATGAATTAATTGTTTTTCGTCTACCTAACCTAACCTAACCTAACTTTTTCGGCTACCTAACCTAACCTAACCTATAAAGATAGGTTAGGTTAGGTTAGGTAGGGTTGGTTAGGTTCGGTCATATATCTACGTTAATTTTAACTCAAAAAAAAAAAATTGACCTCATACATAATGAATTGGGTAGCTTTATCATTTCATAAGAAAAAAAATTAGAGAAAATATATTAATTCAGGGAAACTTGGCTTATTAGGCAAATCGGGCCTTGCATAGTAGGCTGAGAAGTGAGTTCTGGCTACTAGGTACGACATATATATATATATATATATATATATATATATGTCGTACCTAGTAGCCAGAACTCACTTCTCAGCCTACTATTCAAGGCCCGATTTGCCTAATAAGCCAAGTTTTCCTGAATTAATATATTTACTATAATTTTTTTCTTATGAAATGATAAAGCAACCCTTTTCTCTATGTATGAGGTCAATTTTTTTTATTGGAGTTAAAATTAACGTAGATATATGACCGAACCTAACCAACCCTACCTAACCTAACCTATATTTATAGGTAAGGTTAGGTTAGGTAGCCAAAAAAAGCTAGGTTAGGTTAGGTTAGGTAGGTTAGGTAGACGAAAAAACATTAATTCATGAAAACTTGGCTTATTAGGCAAATCGGGCCTTGAATAGTAGGCTGAGAAGTGCGTTCTGGCTATTAGGTACGACATATATATATATATATATATATATATATATATATATATATATATATATATATATATATATATATATATATATATATATATATATAATATATAATATATATATATAATATATATATATAATATATATATATATATTATATATATATATATATATATATATATAATATATATATATATATTATATATATATATATATATATATATTATATATATATATATATATATATATATATATATATATATAATATATATATATATATATATTATATATATAATATATATATTATATATATATAATATATATATATATATATATATATATATATATATTATATATATATATATTATATATATTATATATATGATCATAATAAACATGATATATTTGCATAATTTTTTGGGGGAACTTTATTTGTATTGGTAAAACGAAACATTTTGAAAAATCCGCTCATACAGATCCTTTATTATAAGCTGATGTGATAGAAGAGTGTCATAGAAATGATTTCATTTCAAACTTGTGGTTGTAGAGGCTTATTGAAAATGTGTAAAATTCATTGAAAACTTGAAACAGTTGCAGCCCTTCTTGTATACAACTTGTAAAAACAGATTGGTTGACATTGAACAATTTATAAGAAACTAAACTAATGCTCCCTTAAATTGGCTACCCTTGCCAGTAAACCCACTGGACCTACCTGGCCATCATCTACAATTCGTAATCTCATCTTAAGTCCCTAACCCCGACTCATCCCTACAACACTCAATACTCACACATTGCAGACTCGACTCGAGTCAACAGATCATATCGGTTCCCCATATTTGGCTGGTTTTTCTGTCGCTGCCACAGGCAGATAAAGAGGAGTACTTGGAAAAAATCCCAGCTTCCACAAGACTGTCCTCCAGCCGATCATAGCCTTCACCACCACACCAGCATCCCAATGATGCTATAATCACATTAAATGTAAATCTCCTAGTTTCCAAGAACTATGGATCACCCTTTGTGACCTCCTGGGTGTAATATTGGCTTGACCGTGCTAAGCCTGTCTTATTCTCTTTGACTTTACCTCGATGCGACCACAATCTGACTACTCACGTGTACTACCACTCCTTTCAACCATCATTTGTTAAGTGCTTTTGTGCCTGATTCACTAGGTAATACTTCTAACTTGTGGATTGCAACACTACTCCCACTTAATTCACGTTGAAGCGGTTGCAAGAGCAGCCGCAGCTTCTACTGACCATATCCCTATCACAGTTACTGTGGTACTTACAACATTCCTACACACTTAACTCTGCAAAAACTGCCACACGCCTACCATGAAAAGTGAATCTTGTCACTCGCATACATGTTCTTGTTAATACAAGTTTGTTATTCCTTTACCTGACTTACCCGAGGGCCACTAACAGTAGTGACCTTAACGAGGACTGGAAGCCGACGGCTTGTCAAAGGTCCCTCCCCCCCCATTTGCCTTGGGTCTCTTTCAGGTATACTTTTTATAACTGAACAGTTTTGGCAATTACGGCCACGACGGTTAGGCCGTTGTTCCATGGGTTATTGACCCTGTGGGTGAACAAGCATCTTCTGTTCTCGGTCCTACATTACGGCTTGTTGAGATTGAATCCGTTGCTCATTGTTTGTTACATGAAAAAAAATATTCGGATCAACATAGTCTATCTTGTTTAGTATTTTAAGTTTCAATGAGATCCACCCTGTCATGCCTGGTTTGTAGTGGTGTTAGTCCTGTGGCCTTCAAGGCTTCCTGATACGAGAGATGACATGGCTTTTGAATGACCATTGTTACCCAGCGTTGCACCTTCTGCAGAGCATCTATGTCCTTCTGAAAATGAGGTCTCCATTCAGGGATTCAGTAATCCAAATGATGTGCAATATTTTATTATTAGAAATGCATTACTCGTGCAATAGTCACTGCTATTATATTTAAATACCTCTGCTTCTAGTTTAGTAAATATTGTTTACAACAGACGGAGAGCTTGATCATATTGCGTCACACTATTTCTTATTTATCCCTTGCCCGCGAAGAACATACAGAAACGCTTGCATTTATGCACGAAGGCCAAAAGAACAGAGTTGGAACAGAATGTGGTATCTCCAGGTGGTGTCATACGCCTTTTCCAAGTCAAAAAGGACTGCAACCACGAAGGTCTTCACAGCAAAGGTAGTACAAACATAGACCTCTAAGTTCAGGAGGACATCAGTCATGCAGCAACACTTGCGAAAGCCAAATTGAGGAGAGAGGAGGGTGATAGCGTTCCAAGAACCATATCAGACAGACACTGACCATACATTTAAAGAGGTTGCAGACACAACTCGTTAAAGCAATGGAGCGAAAGTCTTTAGGGAATGACCACAGAGAACTAGGTTTTCAAATAGGAAGAATAACCGCCTCAAGTCAGTCCTCGGGAACTGATGACAACTTCCAGACACTGTTATAAACTTTCAGTAAATACTGAAATGTGTATGGAGGGAGATGTCAAAGTATTACATAATGAATATCACCTGAACCCGCCGCTGTAGAACCGCAGAAGGCCAGGGCAGACTGGAGTTCTGAGAGAGAAAGAAGCGTTATAGAGAAGATGAAGAGGAGTTTGAAAATCTAAGTGACAAGATTGAAGAAGAGGCTTAAGAGTAAGGAAAGGAGGAAGATGAGAATCGGAGCTAACAGTTGAAAAGTGTGAACCCAGTTCGGTTTTGACCGAGACCGGATCTGCCAAAATAGAACCACAGAGGTGAAGAACTGGAAAGACATCTGGAAAAAACTTACCCACTAACTTGCAGATTTCCTCCCAGATCAGGGGCAGAGGGGTGTTAAGACATAATAGTGGAAATGAAAGATCTCACACTCTCACTCTTAGTCGTACAGATGGCCCTACGGGCCACCGCACTTGACTTCCGAGGCAAAAGTAAAGAATCAGGCGTCCGTCAACAACTGTGTTTCTCCCAGGCCGCACGCTTACAATGGACAGCCTGAACACAGGCTGCATTCCACCAGGGAACGCACTTCTGTGCGCCCCGGGAGGTAGACCGAGGAACAGAGCTGAGGGCAGCATCAAAAACTGTCATGAAAGGAGTGGGGGCTCGGGAAAGAGTAACACAAAGTAAGTAAGTAATTATCAAAAGAAGGCACCAAACCGGGAAGGCTATGTAGCACCATCCAATACGCAAAATAATCAGAGGGCGCTAAATATCACCAAGGATGCCAATACGAGAACAAAAACGCATAAGGCGAACGATATCAAAAGTATCCGAGTCACCAAGAATTCTATCGAGGGACAGGTGATCGCGAGGGGCGGTCGGAAAGCAAGACACACGCTCGTCCTGGAAGTCAGGACATTCAAGAAGGACATGCACGACCGTAAGAGGGACAATGCAACTAGGACAATAAGGAGCAGGGCGGCGCTCCATCAAGTGAGCATGGGTTAAGCGAGTATGGCCAATACGCAACCTCGCCAGAGCTGTTTCCCACCGCCGGTTACGGTGGAATGAGGACTGCCACGAGGAAACACAACATTTAAGAGTACGTAGCTTGTTACCAGTAACAGATAACCAAGAAGCCTGCCAACGGGTAAGGACTGAGGAATGGATAACCGGGTAAAAGTCGGAATACGGAATGCCTTTACGAGAGATGGGACAAGAGCGGACAGCTTCCTTGGCGGCAGCATCCGCACGTTCATTTAAAGACACGCCAATATGGCTGGGAACCCAACAAAACTCAACCGACTTAAATTTACTGTGAACGAGAAACAGCCAATGCTGGATCTCGACAACTACTGGATGAACCGGATTAAAGGACCCGAGAGACAAGAGGGCACTACGAGAGTCAACAACAACTACAAAGGAAGACTGACAACGAGAAAGCAGGAGACGAAGAGCATAGAGAATAGCATAAAGTTCCGCTGTAAAGATGCTAGTCTCCGGAGGCAAGCGACACATATAAGTGCGATCAGGAAAAACAACAGAGTAGCCAACACCGTCCGCTGACTTAGACCCATCGGTGAAGATAGAAACGGAGCGGGAGTGAGAAGAAAAGTGCTCGAGGAAAAGGCGTTTTAGAACCGTAGGAGGGGTAAAAGCTTTAGTGATACGGGTCAAGGATGTACAAAACCGCGGAAGAGGGACCCTCCACGGGGGAAAGAAGGAACAACACGAGGAGAAACATCAGAAATACGAACGGAAAGAGAATCCTGCAGGCGAGATAACCGGACAGAAAGAGGGAGGTGGTGAAGAGGAACAGGAACCGCAGGAGGGGTAAAAGTTAAAGCACGACAGAGGCGAGAGGAAGGATGTTGCAAGGACCGCGCAAGATAGCGAAGACAGTAGCGATCACGGCGGTCCTGGAGAGACAGGAAGCCAGTGTCAACATACAAGCTAAGGATGGGAGTCGAACGAAAGGCACCAGAACTGAGGCGCAACCCAGTATGGTGCAAAGCATCAAGACGGCGAAGAGTAGAAGGAGAAGCAGACGAGTAAGCAGGGCAACCATAATCGAGCTTAGACAGGACGAGAGGGGAATGTAAAGCAAGGAGAGTGCGCCTATCTGCCCCCCAAGAAGTATGGGACAAGACCCGAAGGAGGGTAAGGGCCTTAGAGCACTCAACACGGAGGTAAGAGATATGGGGAGACCAAGACAAACGAGTGTCAAGGAATAACCCCAAAAGCTTCGTGGAATCTTTGTATTCAAGGGGATGACCATAAAGTGACAAAGAGGGACGAAGAACATCCCGTTTCCGCGTAAAAGTCATGGCACAAGTCTTAGAAGTAGAGAACTTGAAGCCATGATCTGTGGCCCAAGACGACACGGCATCAATTGCAAGTTGAAGCCGGCGTTGAAGGAGAGGCGAATCATCACCCTGACAACAAAGGGTAAGATCATCGACATAGAGAGCGGAGAAGACACCAGAAGGAAGAGAGGAAAGACCACCATTGAGGGCAACCAGAAAAAGAGTAGTGCTCAGAACACTACCCTGGGGCACACCTTCGTATTGCTGAAAAGAGGGAGAGAGAGCGGTACCAAGGCGCACCCGAAAGGAACGACGAGAGAGGAAGCTGCGGAGAAAGAGAGGGAGATGACCACGAAGGCCAAAAGAATGAAGTTGAGATAGGATATGATAACGCCAAGTGGTGTCGTAAGCCTTTTCCAGGTCAAAAAGGACGGCAACAACGGAGGTCTTCGCAGCAAAAGCAGTACGTATATAGACCTCCAAGTTCACCAGGACATCTGTCGTGCTGCGGCACTTGCGGAAACCAAATTGAGAAGGGGAGAGGAGGTGATGGTGTTCCAGGAACCACATCAGACGAACGTTAACCATACGTTCAAAGAGTTTGCAGACACAACTTGTGAGAGCAATAGGGCGAAAGTCCTTAGGGGAAGTACCCAGAGACCCCGGTTTGCGAACAGGGAGGACAAAGGCATTGAGCCAGCCCTCAGGGACTGACGACGACTCCCAGATCCGATTATACAGACTCAGTAAATACTGAGACCTGCTCGGAGGGAGATGGCGAAGCATCTCATAATGAATACCATCGGAGCCCGCCGCCGTAGAACCGCAGAGGGCCAGGGCAGAACGAAGTTCAGAGAGAGAGAAGGGATCATTATAGGGAAGCTGAAGATGAGTGCAGAAATCTAAAGGACGAGACTCAAGGACAGGTTTACGAAGAAGGAAAGATTGGGGAAGATGAAGACCAGAGCTAACAGAAGAAAAGTGGGAACCCAGTTCGGAAGCGACCTGCAACGGGTCCGCCACAAGAGTATCATGGAGGTGAAGGACCGGTGAAACATCGGGAACGAACTTACCCGCTATCTTGCGGATACACTTCCAGATCTGGGCCAGAGGGGTTTCGGACGTAATTGTTGAGACATAAGATGCCCAACATTCACGTTTAGCCGTACGGATGGCCCTACGGGCCACCGCACTCGCTTTCCGAAAGAAAAGAAAAGAATCGGTCGTCTGCCTACGGCGGTGCCTCTTCCAGGCTGCACGCTTACAGCGGACAGCCCCAGCACAGTCCGCATTCCACCAGGGAACGCACTTCCGTGGACCCCGAGAGGAAGAGCGAGGAATAGAGTGGAGGGCAGCGTTGAAGACAGTGTCATGAAAAAAGGAGGAGAGCGCGAGAGAGAGGCAGAAGGGAGAGGTCAGAGAGAGCAGCACTGAGGGTAAATAGGGTCCAGTCTGCCTTAGCAAACTGCCACCTAGGGAAAGAGAGGGAAGGGCGAAAAGAGAAAAAGGAAACAAGGATGGGGAAATGATCACTTCCATGGAGGTCATCAAGAACCTGCCACGTGAAATCTAAGTAAAGAAAAGAAGAACAGAGAGAAAGATCAAGACAAGAAAGCGTGCGAGTCCGAGAGTCCAAATGAGTGGGCTCACCAGAATTCAGAAGAGACGGAAGAAGAGAGGAGAAACGGCTCAAGGAGGTGACCCCGGGTATTCGTCAGAACGTCACCCCAAAGAGAATGACGACAATTGAAGTCACCCAGCAGGAGCACAGGCTCCGGCAAGGAGTCTAGGAGGTGATTCAAATCAGGAAGAGAGAGCGGGACACTCGTGGGGAGATAAATGGAACAAACTGTGTACCATTTCCCCACAAAGATACGAGCAGCAGAACAATGGAGAGGCGAAGGAAAAAGCAAAGGAACAAAGGGAACATCAGCACGAATCAAGAGAGCAGAAGAATTAGAAGCCCCAGCAATGGCTGGGGGGGGGGAGAGAAAGGAATAGCCACGAAAACGACCAGGACGAGCACCAAGCATTGGCTCCTGGAGACAGACACAAAGGGGCGAAAACCGCGAAATCAGAAGTTGGAGTTCGAGGAAATTGGAGTAATAACCTCGAACGTTCCATTGAAGAATGGACAACGACGAGAAGAGAAAGGACAAAAACAGAGAACAAGGAAGAAACAAAGGCGAAAGAGCAACAGAGCACGTTAAAGAATATCAGGGTCGGGATCAGGGTCAGCAAAGTCAGGGTTAGGGGACATGGGTAAACTGAGCAAAGACGGAGGGAAGAAAACGGGAGAACAGATCAGAGGAGGGCGGGCGGGGTCCGGAGGAGGAGGAGGAAGAGGAGACAACGGAGAGGAGCAGTCAAGGACAGCAGCAGGAAGAGGGGGAGTAGAAAGAGGGGAGCGCACCCCAGCAAGAGCAGCAACCGAAAGGGAAGCAGGGGCCAAAGAAACCTCCATAGCAGGAACAGGGGGCGTAATCACTGAAACGGGAGGGGAAGGAGCAACAGAGCCAGAAGTAGGAGCTGAGGAAGAAAGCGAAGCCTTCTTACCCGCCGGGGAAGAGGAAGGAGAGGAGCCAGGCTTATGCTTCTGACTTAAAGAGACCGGTGTCCCAGCAACTACGTACCAGGCAACGGATTCCAGTGTCTCAACAGGAGAAGCCGAACGAGAGCACACACGACGGCCGTTAGGAGAGCGATGGACATCCGCCCGCACCGACAGGCGGTGGGGAGAGCCGATAAATGGAGGAAGAGGATGGGGAGGAGGATCGGAGGGGGACGAGGAAGAAGACACAGGAGACACGACAGACCGGGTAGAAGGAAGGGGAACCCCAGACAGAGGACCACGAGGAGGATCCTTCGGGAGAGAACCCAAAGGAACAGAGGAGGGGGCAGTGGCGCATCAGGGTCCAAGGCCCGGAAACGGTTGTGAGTCTGAGGAAGGCGGGAAGGACGAGGAGAGGAAGAGCGCAACACGCGAGCTTAAGAGATATTAGCATAAGGCGGGAGCCGGCGAACCTGGCGTCTCGCCTCAGGAAAAGATAAACGCTCCCGGTGCTTCAAGTTGAGGACGGCTGCCTCAAGCTTGTAATGGACACACGCACGGGAGAAGGCAGGATGGGCCTCACCGCAGTTGAGGCAACGAGCCTTGGGAGAAGTGCACTCCGACTTAGAGTGACCTTCGCCCCCACACAAAGGACAGAGAGAGAGAGTCCCGGAACAGCGGAGGGCACCATGCCCAAACCTCCAGCACTTGTTGCAGAGCCGAGGAGAAGGAATGTACTCCTGGACAGAGCACCTGGCACCAGCAAGAATGACAGAGGGTGGAAGGGTCCTACCATCAAAGGTAATCTTCACAACCCGGAGGGGTTGACGGCGACTACCACGAGGGGGACGAGTAAACGTGTCCACCTGGAGAATAGAATGGCCCTGGGCAGCAAGGATATGTCGAATATCGTCGTGGCAGTCGCGCAGGTCCCGAACACCGGTCGCAACATGGGGCGGGAGCAAAATAGTGCCAACACTGGCATTCAACTGAGCGTTCTTTGAGACCCGAACAGGGGTCTCGCCAAGGCAGGATAAGGCAACCAAGCGGGAAGCAGCATCCTGAGAAGGAGCAGCAACGACACGTGTACCAAGACGAGTGGGGTTGAAAGTAATGGAGGCATCCACAGAATCAACGAGATGTCGATGGAGGGAGAAATCGTCAGGAGGTGCAGAATCAAGAGGGAGGAGATCAAAATATTTGGCCCACGAAGCGGGACCAAACAAGGCTTGATAGGTAGCAGAACTGGAAGGAATCGAGCGAGGGCGGCCGTGACGAGGACGGCGGTGAGAACCCCCAGAGAGAGAGGGGTTAAAAGGCGCAGTAGTTACAACTAGAGAAGAAGCCGCGCCAGGGGACGAGGTAGTCACCACTGGGGGCTTGGGGCTCGACCCAACCACAGAGGAGAGAGGGGAGCCAGGGGAAGGAGTCAGAGAGGCCAAAGGAGGAGCAAGGTCGGGGCCCAATGCAGCGGAGGCTACAGAGCCCGGTCTTCCAATACGGACCGACTCGGGGGCTTGGTCGCCCACCCCACGAGCCTGAGAAGCTAAACCAGAAGCAGCCGAAACAGGGGTTATCATCTTGACGAAAAGAAGAATTCATTCACGAATGTGCCCCCACACCCACCATGGAGCCACAATTAGAGGCAGGACACCCAACAAGAAGCTATCGCCGATCTTGCCGGGGCCTCCTAGGGATGCGTCGTGAGTATACGCCCCACAAACGCCACCTTAAGAAACTGACAGTCCGTCGAGATCGGGTTCAGTGACGAAAGGGGGATTGACAATAAAAGGTTCCCCTCGCTCTCGACGTCGGGTACTACAGTTCTACGGGTGCAAGAGTATGCCTCCTCAAGATCCCGGGCGTCAAAATAGAAGAAGTCCAAGGGAAGAACCAGAACGAGCAAAAGGTTGGCAGGAAACGGCAAGCAGATAGGAGAAGAGGGGGGAGAAAAACGAAACAGAAGGAAAAGGAAAAGATGCCCAGCAGAATTGGAGAGGACGGCAGCAGGAGCACAAGGCTAGAAAAGGACAGAGGACTGTCCCAAGGAGCATCACACTCCGACAGCCGCCCACTAAGCCCCCACACGGCGACAACGAGCTGAGCGGGGAGGGGGGAGTAACACAAAGGTAAAGAGGTTCCAAATAGTCTTGTCAAACTTCCACCTAGGGAAGGAGAGGGGAGGTGAGAAGAAAAGTGAGAAGGATGGGGAAAAGGTCACTGTTATGTAGGTCATCAAGAACCCGCCAGGTGAAGTCCATATAAAGAGAAGATAAGCAGAAAGATCAATATAGGAAAGGGTGGGGAATCAACATGAGTGGGTTCACCAGAATTCACTAGTTATAAAGGAAGAGAAGTGAGCACAAATGGTTCAAGAAGGCGTCCCCGGGTGTTTGTCAGAATATCTCCCCAGATGGTATGCTGACAGTTAAAATCATCCAAAAGGAGCACAGGCTCTGGTAAAGAGTCCAACAAGTGTTTAGGATCATGAAGAGAAAGCGTAAAATTTGAGGGGAAATAAACGGAACAGACTGTATACCATTTACTCACAAAGATACGGACCACAAAACACTGAATGGGTGACTGAAAAAGTCGGGGAATGAAGGGAATATCAAGACAGATCAAGAGAGCAGTAGACTTATGTGCAGTAAAAGCTGGAGGGGAAAAGAGAAAGTAATAACCACGCCAAGTAAGTTTTCTTTTCTTTTGGGAGGGAGTTCTTTGGCTGTTCTACCTCTTCCCCTCACTTCATTACACACAGAAATCACGATAGCGTGATGCTTCAATGAACAAATCCACAAGGGCCGTGACGAGGATTCGAACCTACGTCAGAAGAGGTAGAACGGCCTATTGACATAGCTAGAGTGCATGGGGGGAGCTGTGTAAAACCCTGATTTATGTCTCGGAGAGGCTGCAGGATTCAAGTAGGTTCATTAAAACTTCGGGTTTCAACTCTTTTTACCATGTCGTAGCTCAGTCGATAAGGCAGCGTCTGGGATGATCTCTGACGTAGGTTCGAATCCTCGTCACGGTCCTTGTGGATTTGTTCATTGATGCATCACGCTATTGTGATTTCTGTGTGGTTTTGACAATATTCAAATGACTTATGCTGTATGAAACCTAATGTGCTTTATTAGATTTGATTTTTGTGAAAAGTCTTTTTGACACACTGAACAGTGATAAGGTTTCTCTCCTGTATGAATCCTCATGTGTGTTATTAAATCTGATTTTAGTGCAAAGTCTTTTTGACACACTGAACAGTGATATGGTTTCTCTCCTGTATGAATCCTCATGTGTGTTATTAAATCTGATTTTAGTGCAAAGTCTTTTTGACACTCTGAACAGTGATATGATTTCTCTCCTGTATGAATCCTCATGTGTGTTATTAGATCTGATTTTTCTGAAAAGTCTTTTTGACACTGAACAGTGATATGGTTTCTCTCCTGTATGAATCCTCATGTGTTTTCTTAGATCTGATTTTTGTGAAGTCTTTTTGACACTCTGAACAGTGATATGGTTTCTCTCCTGTATGAATCCTCATGTGTGTTATTAGATTTGATTTAAGTGAAAAGTCTTTTTGACACTCTGAACAGTGATATGGTTTCTCTCCTGTATGAATCCTCATGTGTGTTATTAGATATGATTTAAGTGAAAAGTTTTTTTGACATACTGAACAGTGATATGGTTTCTCTCCTGTATGAATCCTCATGTGTGTTATTAGATTTGATTTAAGTGAAAAGTCTTTTTGACACACTGAACAGTGATATGCATTCTCTCCTGTATGAATCCTCATGTGTGTTATTAGATTTGATTTAAGTGAAAAGTCTTTTTGACACTCTGAACAGTGATATGGTTTCTCTCCTGTATGAATCCTCATGTGTGTTATTAGAGATAATTTGTGTGAAAAGTCTTTTTGACATACTGAACAGTGATATGGTTTCTCTCCTATATGAATCCTCATGTGTATTATTAGAGATAATTTTTGTGAAAAGTCTTTTTGACATACTGAACAGTGATATGGTTTCTCTCCTGTATGAATCCTCATGTGTGTTATTAGATTTGATTTTCGAGTAAAGTTTTTTTGACATACTGAACAGTGATATGGTTTCTCTCCTGTATGAATCCTCATGTGTCTTATTAGAGATGATTTTTGTGAAAAGTCTTTTTGACACACTGAACAGTGATATGCATTCTCTCCTGTATGAATCCTCATGTGTGTTATTAGAGATAATTTGTGTGAAAAGTCTTTTTGACACTCTGAACAGTGATATGGTTTCTCTCCTGTATGAATCCTCATGTGTATTCTTAGACCTGATTTTTGTGAAAAGTCTTTTTGACACACTGAACAGTGATATGGTTTCTCTCCTGTATGAATCCTTGTGTGTGTGTTATTAGCCATAATTTATTTTTAAAGTCTTTCAGACACATTCTACAGTGACATGACTTTTCTCCTGAACGGTCACTTATATAAATTTTGATATTTTTAAAAGTAGTTTAGACAATGTATTTATTTTTTTTCTCTGTTTTGTATGCTATTATGCGAGATGTTTTCATAATATAATTTTGAACATTCAACACTGATGACATTTTTCTTTTTAATAAATATTTGTACAGTTTTCTTGATTGTATAAACCTTTACAGCTATTTGATCCAAAAAGCAAGTATTATCTAATGAAATATTCTACATTTCATTAGTTAAGTCTTGTAGACAATTATTATTAGTATTTGTCTCCTTTATAAATTGTTGTGTTCTTTATAAATCTTTGTAATATATTTGATATATTTTAAATGCATGAGCTTTTATTTATTACTAAAGCAAATATTGTTAAGAGATGCCAAAAACACTTGGACTGTCGGATATATAAGTAATTCAAGTAACTACATTGCAATCAGTATAGAGTAACCAGAATAGAGCACACAGGTTATAGTGTTAACTCTGTTGTCAACAGATGGCACTCAATATCAGATAAGCAATTGGAATAATCTAATTAACTTTTGTAGGAATATAAAGTAATTTAATTACTTGTCAAAGACACAAGAGAATGGAAAAAAGTTACAATATGTAAACCACTGGTATTATTCATAAATAGTAAGATAATATTGTGCTTATTATATTATAAAATGTGCTAGACATAAAATATACTCTACAATATTTCCTGTGAATCAGCAAGTGTAAAAGCAAACATACAAATCTACGTCTCCACATGCGTTCACCAGCAGGAAAGTTAGTGTCCGTGTATAACTTTGTAAACATTACAAACAAATCCTGTGGCAATTTTTTTTTTTTTTTTTTAAGATTTAACAAAATGTCTTTGTATAGGAAAATTAAATATATTATAAATTTATTTATAATTATACTGATTTATCATACTGTACATATAGCAACAGCAGAGAGGGATGGTTTATTATAAATACAGCCACAGTATTAAGATGTTTCACTACAGAACCTTATTACAAATATGACCATAGAATTTGGGATGTCTTATTATAAATATAACCACAGAACTGAGGAATGTCTTATTATAAATATAACCACAGAACTGAGGAATGTCTTATTACAAATATGATCAGAGAATTGAGGGATGTTCTCTTATAAATATAACCACAGAACTGATGGATGTCTTATTATAAATATAACCATAGCACAAGAGTCAGGTACAGTGGACCCTCATGTGGTTTGTCATTTGCAAAAATATACGTATGTGATTTTTACAAGAACTTACTGATCCAATGTACCATGCACATTGTTATTTTTAAATATTTACATGACTGTATTCACATATACAGTCATGTAAATATGTGAAAAAATAAATAAATTCTGAGCATTAAGAACACTGATATATTATCTTATTTGGAGAGCCTTTCGAGCTTAAGAGCAAATTACCTAAGAAAAAAATCATAATTACTATACAGTATAAAGATTATTTATTTTAATGCTTTCTCAACATTTACAATGGCTCACATAGGAGAAAAAGTATGAAATGTTTTAAAACTGAAAATATATATTAAACTTTTTTATATTAGAACCTGATAATAAAAATAATTAATTTGAAAATCTTAAAATGTATTCTTGCCAAACAATAGTATTAAAAACAATACTGTACCACATACACAATGAGCTAATAAATACCGAGATTTTTAAATTAATGATACACCAAATTTAATTTAAATACACATTTCCTTTGTTACCATAGTACATGAGATGTTAATAATGCATGACATATTGATAATACATGTAGTCATTCACATGAGTGTGCTGAAGACAGTCTTACCCATTTACATGTAGTATTTCTTACACCATAATGTGTTTCATAATGCTGCTGACAACATGTATGCAGTATATCTGACACTGTGTGTGGATGCTGACACTGCAGGTATTATTCAACACCACTGGGTCCTGGCACTGCAGGTATTATTCAATACCACTGGTTTCTGGCACTGCAGGTATTATTCTTCTGGTGACCGTAGGAGCTGTGAAAGAAAAGATTGAGAGATTACCAAGTCGTTTAAAGTCAACAAATACCAAATACAGAATCTTCGAAATCTAGTAAAGATTTCTCAAATAGGATTTTTTTTTAATAATTCCAATACTGTACTGTATCTGCTAAGATTCCTGTGCGCAGGGATTGGTACCTGTTAGCAGTCTGCTGGCTGATATATTTTACCTATACTGTATATCTTTGTTTTATTTGGAGAAAGAACCATTATAGTACTGTATTCCCTCTTTGACGGGAAATTCCTGTCTGCATAAGCACTTCTGTTATTTTTTTCCTGCGTTTATAGTGTCGTCTGCGTTCTCTTTCTACGTTGGATCTCTTTCTGGCTTTCCTCAAAGGAACATGTTTCAGACAGACTTGATACGCTTCCGAAGTCAGTTTTTCTATTCCTTCTGTAGGAAGGAATCTAAGGAGGAAGGAATCCTTCTGTAGGAAGGAATCCCCTGATCTAACCCCCAATCTGATGCTCTGTGTACCCCCAATCTAATGCCTCAAGGCACTCTGTGCAGTGCGATGGTTAACCCTTAAACTGCACAACACGTTATGACATGTTGAGTAACTGACGCAAACGTGCGCACCCACATGTTTGCGGGTGCGCAATATGACTTTTGGAGTACTACCCGCTATTTAACCCTCAAACCACGCATATCATATATAAATGATATCAGTGACAAAACCGAAACCGCGCACATCATTTATATATGATTTCGTGTCTAGCGCTATAATTTAAACGCCCCGGCTGGGATAGGGGCAGCTATAGTACAGCCACGACCGATAGTTGCCAGATGCCACCTAGAAAAAAAATCCAGGCCAACATTCTTGGGTGTTACAGCGTCAGTATTGAGCAAGCCACCAAGGCTGGTGCACGCAGCACGAGCTCACAGCACCGCTGTTCAGCTTGTGACCACAGCATCGCCTACAAATACCATAATATAAATGATACTGCTATTATTTAGCAGTGATAGTATTACTGAAGCCCCCTGACTGTGGTAAAACTGACCAGGATTCTGATAATAGCAGGATTGTGGTGATATTTATCGCTGTGCTCCATGGAGGGAGGAGTAAGGCTGTGGGAGGGAGGGTTGTGGCGTCGTTTTCTGACTGTGTGGCCACCATTTATTGACTGCACTCACCATACCAGCTTAGTGGTTCGATATGGTGAACACAAATGTAGATACTTATATATAACGTGTGTATAGTGTGAGATAACAGCGAGAGGAGTAGGTTGGGAGCCGCCATTTTGGTGAGGGAGGAGCGTCGTCTGCAGGACTTGGCATGTTGTTTACTGATGGCCACTATGGTCTTTGGGCACCATACCAGCTTATTTGTTTAGGTATGGTGAATAAAACAGGTAGATACTTATATATAATGTGTGTATATAGCGTAATAACACAACAAACAATATTGTTGGAGGAGAAATATTAGTGCGTCTGGCCTTGAGGGCGGCCACCAATCAGCTGACTGTGTGAGTAGCTACGTCTTATGGCCTTTACTCACCATACAAGCTTAGATGTACAGTTATAGTGAACAAAACATGCAAATACGTATATATGACGTCTGTGTATAGTGAATAAATACAGAAGGAGTATTGTGGGAGGTGAATGAGGGTGAGTGAGGAGGTGTTGAGGGAGGGAGTGGCAGCGAGTGCTCGCTGGTGTTTGGCGGTCACTCCTCGTTGCTTTTTGACTCACAAGACCAACTTAGTAGTTTGTTATGGTGTACAAAACATGCAAATACTTATATATAACCTGTGTATATAGTGTAACAACAGCAAAACTATTTGTTTATTGTTTTATGAACATAATAATTGAATCACTAATATGCACACCATAATTTTGAGTACAGCAATGGTTCACACATTTTATAATATAAATATACCACAATTCACTGTATGGAATAATATTACTGCAAAAAAACTAAGAAAAAATCAATCAGAGACATTGAAATAATTAGGTAATAATATATTTGTGGCAACTGCCGTCTGACAGCTCGGGCGGAGTAGACCTCGTCTGGCGAAGGCTCTGCCAACGCCCCTTTTTTGCCACACTTCCCTACCCTATTGCGGGTAAAATATGCCACCTACTATATGCTATTTTTTCCGTGATTAGGAAACAAAAATGAACACTTCTATAAGACGAAAGAATTTTTTGGATTTTTTTTTTGTTGCGCCTGTGGGTGTGAATTCCATTTGGGCCCCTAGCGGTTTGAGGGTTAAACTGGAGTTTAAATAAAAATAATAAAACTCCATAAAAAATATGGCGTACTATTTAAACGGCCCGCAGATACAAGGGGTTCACATCACCTTCCGCAGGGCTCTTGTAAACAGACGCCATTAAAAAAAAAAAATTGTCGGCAACATTTCCGGGTGTGAGGGCCTCAGTACTGAGTGAGCCGCCAAGGCTGGCACAAGCAGCATGAGCTCACAACACTGTTGTTCAGCTTGTGACCACAGTTTCACCTAAAAATGTAAAAAATATATGTAACTGGTATTATTTAGCAATGATAGTATTACAGAAGACCCCCTGACTGTGATAAAAATTACCAGGATTCTGACAATAGCAGGATTGGTGTAATAATTTGTGCTGTGCTGTGAGATGAGTAAAGTTGTGGGTGGGAGGTCTGAAGCATCGACTGCCGAATCTGTATGGTTACCTGTTGCTGTCTGCACTTACTATATCAGCATAGTGGTTTACTATGGTGAACAAAACATGCAGATACTTATATATAACGTCTGTACATAGTGAATAAAAGCAAAAACAGTATAGTGGGAGGAGAATTTTGGTGAAGGAGTGAGTGGCAGCCAGTGGCTGGCTGGTGTGCCGGCCACTCCTTGCTGCTTTTTGACTCAGCTTACCACCTTAGTGGTTTGTTGTGGTAAACACATATGTAGATACAGTATCGACTCTATTTAACAGTCTCTTATTTACCAATCTGCCAGTTCCATTGACCGGTTTGGGAGACCCGGTATCTGCAACCTCATATACCGGTCTGGCGGTCGATATTGGGTTTGTTTCGGTATCGGCGGGCCCTCACATGGCAATGGGCCAGTGACCCTGAAGGTATTGAGGGAGGGATGGGCAGTAGTGATTGATGGAAGGAGGCATTGAGGGGGAGAGGCAGGGAGGGATAGAAGCAGTGAGGGAGGGAGAGTGTTGGTGGTGGTAGTGAGGGTGTTGGTGGTAGTGAGGGAGGCGGAAGGAAGGATTGCTGACCAGGCGACGGTTGCTAAACCTCTCACTCATACTGTATTAACACTTTCGCGCTTTATATTAGATATAACTCGTCATCGTTTTTTCTTACGATTCCGCATAACAGCCTACTTTTCTCGTCCATCGAAAAAATATTTCTATAAATTCCATTTTTTAACCGAAATGGATGGGGATACTCTCAGATTTTTCTCCATGAAATTCCCGTTCTCCCTCACCGAACACATGGCATCTCGGCCTACCCGATCACGTGGTCGGCCCATTGTTTTGTTGACACTCCAAGTGCCCACACTGCGCTCCCCTCTCGCGGCAAACGTGACCCGTTTTACGCATTTATTTCCGTTCCGTTTCCGTTCTCGTGTACCTAAAACCCATTCAATACCTTCAACATGGATGCTGCACCAGGAACAAGCAGTGGAACGCAAAAGAAAGGTAGGAAATCTAGGAAAGCAGAAGAGATCGCCATGATTCACGATCTGTATCGTGGGGTCAAGCCAAGATTCCCGACGTTGTTGAAGCCTTTTCAGGGTCTTCTGATGATGAATTTGAGGCTGACGAATCTGAAAATGATGTGTTATATGAGGTTTCCACAACTGATGATGATATTTCGAGTGAGAGTGAGGATGAGAGTGAAGAAGAAGCCCCTGCCCCGCCACGCGGAAACCGCACGTGTCCGGTACCAAAGAGGGCTAAGCTGGGTGATGACTGGAATCGTAGCAATACTCCTCCCATCGTTGATGACTTTACTGCAAACCCTGGCCTAACAATTCCACTACCTACTACTCCATTGCAGTTTTTACAACTGTTTTTCACTAGAGCAATGGTTGAATACTTAGCGTATGAAACCAATTTGCATGCCACACACATCATACATCTCATGGCTGACTCAGCAAGAAACACGTGGAAACCAGTGTCTGTGAAAGAAATGGCCCGATATTTGGCCCTGTGCATACTGATGGGCATAGTGAAGATGCCTACAATGAGGATGTACTGGCAGACGAATCAGATGTGGCATTGTCGCTTCTTCAACTTGTTTATGTCATCTGCTCGGTTCCAACACATTTCTAAGTTCTTCAACATGTATAACAAAAAAGGCGTTCCTGTGAATAATAGTGACCGACTGATAAAAGTGAGACCACTAATGGACTATTTTTCAGAAAAATTTGCATCTGTATATATCCCCAAAAAAGAATTGAGTCTCGATGAGGGTACAATGGCATGGCGCGGCCGCCTCTCTTTCAAGGTCTACAATCCCAACAAGCCTGATAAATATGGTGTAAAATTTTATATGTTGGCCGAAGGGACATCAGGCTACATATATAAATTTGATGTGTATTGTGGAATTGGAAAAACGACAGTGGAAACCGTGATGGGGTTGATGGCGCCCCTAGTCAACAAGAGTTATCATCTGTATATGGATAACTACTATAACTCGGTAAGCCTAACAGAACAATTACGTGAAGTGGGTGTTTACACATGTGGCACACTTAGACTCCAACGTGGCGCCCCCAAGGATCTGCAACAAGTGGTAAAGGGTAAAATGGCAACCGACACGACCCTATACATGCGTAAGGATAACACCTTTGTTATAGTTTGGAAGGACAAGCGCCCCGTCTCTGTCATCACCAATATCCACAATGCCGACACTACTCAATCACAGCGCAGGATGTGGGAACCGACCTGTGAGATTTATATTTATTTAATTTATATGAATTTATATTTACGTTAATTTATATACTTCGATAGCAATTTGTATAATGATAAGTGGACTGTATTTCTGCAATAATCTCATAATCTCACAAATCGATCCTCTACACATTAGGGGGGGTTTAATAGTTTAATATATATGCAGCCAATCAAACTACAGTAATAGCTACATACATTGATGAGGTTCCTTATCTTATAGTACAGCAGGTTAGTCCACCAGGTATAACTAGGGTGTAGACACCAAATTATCCTCTTTGAGGTAGCTTCCATATCACCCAGTAACTGGTGCACAAATCTTGCTTGCTCGTCTTGACCTGTCAAAAGTGCGCTAGCTGAGAAGCCAGAATCCTATATATGACAAGCTATATCAGAGAAAACACTATACAGTACATGGAACATTAAAGACCTGGCTTAATTACCTTTAGTTTGAGGCGATTTCGCGATCTAACCGGGTCACCCTATATCCTGACATTAATGGCCATAAATGAATGATAAACGGGTTTCGGATAGACCACTTAACTTGATATGTAGACAGCGTGTTGAAAAATGGTACACCTTTGGTTTCCATAACACTACGTCCAAGTAAATTTAACAGGAGCCGAATTTGCTCCCGTGTGAGCCTCTGGTCTCGTACAAGTAAGTAAGTAATTATCAAAAGAAGGCACCAAACCGGGAAGGCTATGTAGCACCATCAAATACGCAAAATAATCAGAGGGCGCTAAATATCACCAAGGATGCCAATACGAGAACAAAAACGCATAAGGCGAACGATATCAAAAGTATCCGAGTCACCAAGAATTCTATCGAGGGACAGGTGACCGCGAGGGGCGGTCGGAAAGCAAGACATACGCTCGTCCTGGAAGTCAGGACATTCAAGAAGGACATGCACGACCGTAAGAGGGACAATGCAACTAGGACAATAAGGAGCAGGGCGGCGCTCCATCAAGTGACCATGGGTTAAGCGAGTATGGCCAATACGCAACCTCGCCAGAGCTGTTTCCCACCGCCGGTTACGGTGGAAGGAGGACTGCCACGAGGAAACACAACATTTAAGAGTACGTAGCTTGTTACCAGTAACAGACAACCAAGAAGCCTGCCAACGGGTAAGGACTGAGGAATGGATAACCGGGTAAAAGTCGAAATACGGAATGCCCTTACGAGAGATGGGACAAGAGCGGACAGCTTCCTTGGCGGCAGCATCCGCACGCTCATTTAAAGACACACCAATATGGCTGGGAACCCAACAAAACTCAACCGACTTAAATTTACTATGAACGAGAAACAGCCAATGCTGGATCTCGATAACCACTGGATGAACTGGATTAAAGGACCCGAGAGCCATGAGGGCACTACGAGAGTCAACAACAACTACAAAGGAAGACTGACAACGAGAAAGTAGGAGACGAAGAGCATAGAGAATAGCATAAAGTTCCGCTGTAAAGATGCTAGTCTCCGGAGGCAAGCGACACATATAAGTGCGATCAGGAAAAACAACAGAGTAGCCAACACCGTCCGCTGACTTAGACCCATCGGTGAAGACAGAAACGGAGCGGGAGTGAGAAGAAAAGTGCTCGAGGAAAAGGCGTTTTAGAACCGTAGGAGGGGTAAAAGCATTAGTGATACGGGTCAAGGAAGTACAAAACCGCGGAAGAGGGACCCTCCACGGGGGCAAAGAAGGAACAACACGAGGAGAAACATCAGAAATACGAACGGAAAGAGAATCCTGCAGGCGAGATAACCGGACAGAAAGAGGGAGGTGGTGAAGAGGAACAGGAACCGCAGGAGGGGTAAAAGTTAAAGCACGACAGAGGCGAGAGGAAGGATGTTGCAAGGACCGCGCAAGATAGCGAAGACAGTAGCGATCACGGCGGTCCTGGAGAGACAGGAAGCCAGTGTCAACATACAGGCTAAGGACGGGAGTCGAACGAAAGGCACCAGAACTGAGGCGCAACCCAGTATGGTGCAAAGCATCAAGACGGCGAAGAGTAGAAGGAGAAGCAGACGAGTAAGCAGGGCAACCATAATCGAGCTTAGACAGGACGAGAGAAGAATGTAAAGCAAGGAGAGTGCGCCTATCTGCCCCCCAAGAAGTATGGGACAAGACCCGAAGGAGGGTAAGGGCCTTAGAGCACTCAACACGGAGGTAAGAGATATGGGGAGACCAAGACAAACGAGTGTCAAGGAATAACCCCAAAAGCTTCGCGGAATCTTTGTATTCAAGGGGATGACCATAAAGTGACAAAGAGGGACGAAGAACAACCCGTTTCCGCGTAAATGTCATGGCACAAGTCTTAGAAGTAGAGAACTTGAAGCCATGATCAGTGGCCCAAGACGACACGGCATCAATTGCAAGTTGAAGCCGGCGTTGAAGGAGAGGCGAATCATCACCCTGACAACAAAGGGTAAGATCATCGACATAGAGAGCGGAGAAGACACCAGAAGGAAGAGAGGAAAGAAGACCATTGAGGGCAACCAGAAAAAGAGTAGTGCTCAGAACACTACCCTGGGGCACACCTTCATATTGCTGAAAAGAGGGAGAGAGAGCGGTACCAAGGCGCACCCGAAAGGAACGACGAGAGAGGAAGCTGCGGAGAAAGAGTGGGAGATGACCACGAAGGCCAAAAGAATGAAGTTGAGATAGGATATGATAAGGCCAAGTGGTGTTGTAAGCCTTTTCCAGGTCAAAAAGGACGGCAACAACGGAGGTCTTCGCAGCAAAAGCAGTACGAATATAGACCTCCAAGTTCACCAGGACATCTGTCGTGCTGCGGCACTTGCGGAAACCAAATTGAGAAGGGGAGAGGAGGTGATGGTGTTCCAGGAACCACATCAGACGAACGTTAACCATACGTTCAAAAAGTTTGCAGACACAACTTGTGAGAGCAATAGGGCGAAAGTCCTTAGGGGAAGTACCCAGAGACCCCGGTTTGCGAACAGGGAGGACAACGGCATCGAGCCAGTCCTCAGGGACTGACGACGACTCCCAGATCCGATTATACAGACTCAGTAAATACTGAGACGTGCTCGGAGGGAGATGGCGAAGCATCTCATAATGAATACCATCGGAGCCCGCCGCCGTAGAACCGCAGAGGGCCAGAGCAGAACGAAGTTCAGAGAGAGAGAAGGGATCATTATAGGGAAGCTGAAGATGAGTGCAGAAATCCAAAGGACGAGACTCAAGGATAGGTTTACGAAGAAGGAAAGATTGGGGAAGATGAAGACCAGAGCTAACAGAAGAAAAGTGGGAACCCAGTTCGGAAGCGACCTGCAACGGGTCCGCCACAAGAGTATCATGGAGGTGAAGGACCGGTGAAACATCGGGAACGAACTTACCCGCTATCTTGCGGATACGCTTCCAGATCTGGGCCAGAGGGGTTTCGGACGTAATTGTTGAGACATAAGATGCCCAACATTCACGTTTAGCCGTACGGATGGCCCTACGGGCCACCGCACTCGCTTTCCGAAAGAAAAGAAAAGAATCGGTCGTCTGCCTACGGCGGTGCCTCTTCCAGGCTGCACGCTTACAGCGGACAGCCCGAGCACAGTCCGCATTCCACCAGGGAACGCACTTCCGTGGACCCCGAGAGGAAGAGCGAGGAATAGAGCGGAGGGCAGCGTTGAAGACAGTGTCATGAAAAAGGAGGAGAGCGCGAGAGAGAGGCAGAAGGGAGAGGTCAGAGAGAGCAGCACTGAGGGTAAATAGGGTCCAGTCTGCCTTAGCAAACTGCCACCTAGGGAAAGAGAGGGAAGGGCGAAAAGAGAAAAAGGAAACAAGGATGGGGAAATGATCACTTCCATGGAGGTCATCAAGAACCTGCCACGTGAAATCCAAGTAAAGAGAAGAAGAGCAGAGAGAAAGATCAAGACAAGAAAGGGCGCGAGTCCGAGAGTCCAAATGAGTGGGCTCACCAGAATTCAGAAGAGACAGGGAAGAAGATAGGAGAAACGGCTCAAGGAGGCGACCCCGGGTATTCGTCAGAACGTCACCCCAAAGAGAATGACGACAATTGAAGTCACCCAGCAGGAGCACAGGCTCCGGCAAGGAGTCTAGGAGGTGTTTCAAATCAGGAAGAGAGAGCGGGACACTCGGGGGGAGATAAATGGAACAAACTGTGTACCATTTCCCCACAAAGATACGAGCAGCAGAACAATGGAGAGGCGAAGGAAAAAGTAAAGGAACAAAGGGAACATCTGCACGAATCAAGAGAGCAGAAGAATTAGAAGCCCCAGCAATGGCTGGGGGGGGGGGAGAGAAAGGAATAGCCACGAAAACGACCAGGACGAGCACCAAGCAATGGCTCCTGGAGACAGACACAAAGGGGCGAAAACCGCGAAATCAGAAGTTGGAGTTCGAGGAAATTGGCGTAATAACCTCGAACGTTCCATTGAAGAATGGACAACGACGGGAAGAGAAAGGACAAAAACAGAGAACAAGGAAGAAACAAAGGCGAAAGAGCAACAGAGCACGTTAAAGAATATCAGGGTCGGGATCAGGGTCAGCAAAGTCAGGGTTAGGGGGCATGGGTAAACTGAGCAAAGACGGAGGGAAGGAAACGGGAGAACAGATCAGAGGTGGGCGGGCGGGGTCCGGAGGAGGAGGAGGAAGAGGAGGAGACAACGGAGAGGAGCAGTCAAGGACAGCAGTAGGAAGAGGGGGAGTAGGAAGAGGGGGAGTAGAAAGAGGGGAGCGCACCCCAGCAAGAGCAGCAACCGAAAGGGAAGCAGGGGCCAAAGAAACCTCCATAGCAGGAACAGGGGGCGCAACCACTGAAACGGGAGGGGAAGGAGCAACAGAGCCAGAAGTAGGAGCTAAGGAAGAAAGCGAAGCCTTCTTACCCGCCGGGGAAGAGGAAGGAGAGGAGCCAGGCTTACGCTTCTGACTTAAAGAGACAGGTGTCCCAGCAACTACGTACCGGGCAACGGATTCCAGTGTCTCAACAGGAGAAGCCGAACGAGAGCACACACGACGGCCGTTAGGAGAGCGATGGACATCCGCCTGCACCGACAGGCGGCGGGGAAAGCCGATAGATGGAGGAAGAGGATGGGAAGGAGGATCGGAGGGGGACGAGGAAGAAGACACAGGAGACATGACAGACCGGGTCGAAAGAAGGGGAACCCCAGACAGAGGACCAGGAGGGGGACCCCTCGGGAAAGAACTCAAAGGAACAGAGGAGGGGGCAGTGGGCGTATCAGGGTCCAAGGCCCGGAAACGGTTGAGAGTCTGAGGAAGGGGGGAAGGACGAGGAGAGGAAGAGCGCAACACGCGAGCATAAGAGATGTTAGTATAAGGCGGGAGCCGGCGAACCTGGCGCCTCGCCTCAGGAAAAGACAAACGCTCCCGGTGCTTCAGGTTAAGGACGGCCGCCTCAAGCTTGTAATGGACACAGGCACGGGAGAACGTAGGATGGGCCTCACCGCAGTTGAGGCAGCGAGCTTGGGGAGAAGTGCACTCCGACTTAGAGTGACCTTCACTCCCACACAAAGGACAGAGAGAGACAGTCCCAGAGCAGCGGAGGGCACCATGCCCAAACCTCCAGCACTTATTACAAAGTCGAGGAGAAGGAATATACTCCTGGACAGAGCACCTAGCACCAGCAAGAATGACAGAGGATGGAAGGGTCCTACCATCAAAGGTGATCTTCACAACGCGAAGGGGTTGACGGCGACGACCACGAGGGGGACGAGTAAACGAGTCAACCTGGAGGACAGAATGGCCTTGGGCATTAAGGATATGCCGAATATCATCGTGGCAATCCTGCAGATTCCGAACACCGGTTGCAACATGGGGTGGGAGGAGAATAGTGCCAACACTGGAATTCATCTGAACGTTCTTGGAGACCCGAACAGGGATCTCGCCAAGGCAAGATAAGGCAGCCAAGCGGGAAGCCGCATCCTGAGAAGGAGCAGCAACGACACGTGTACCGAGACGAGTGGGGTTGAAAGTAACACACGCATCCACGGAATCTACAAGATGCCGATGGAGGGAGAAATCGTCAGGAGGCGCAGAATCAAGAGGGAGGAGATCAAAGTATTTGGCCCATGAAGCAGGACCAAACAAGGCCTGATACGCATCAGCACGGGAAGGAATCGAGCGAGTGCGGTTGGGGCGCGAACGGCGTTGAGAACCCCTAGAGAGAGAGGGGTCAAAAGGCGCAGTAGTCACAACGAAAGACTTAGCCACACCAGGGGACGAAGTGGTCACCACCGGGGGCTGGAGGCTCGACCCAACCTCAGAGGAGGGAGGGGAGCTGGGGGAAGAAGTCAGGACGGTCAAAGGAGGAGCAAGGTCGGGGCCCAACGCAGCGGGAGCTACAGAGCCTGGTCTTCCAATACAGGCCGACTCGGGGGCTTGGTCGCCCACCCCACGAGCCTGAGAGGGTACAACGGAAACATTCAACGACATAGAGACGAAAAGTGACAAATTCATCCACGAATGTGCCCCCATACCCACCATGGAGCCACAATTAGAGGCAGGACACCCAACAGGAAGCTATCGCTGATCATGCCGGGGCCCCCTAGGGGTGCGTCGTGAGTATACGCCCCACAAACGCCACCTTAAGAACCGTCAGTCCGTCGAGATCGGGTTCAGCGACGAAAGGGGGATTGACAATAAAAGGTTCCCCTCGCTCGAGACGTCGGGTACTACAGTTCTACGGGTGCAAGAGTATGCCTCCTCAAGCACCCGGGCGTCAAAATAGAAGAAGTCCAAAGAAAGAATCCAAAACAAGCAAAAGGTCGGCAGGAAACGACAAGCAGATAGGAGAAGAGGGGGGAGAAAAACGAAACATAAGGAAAAGGAAAAGCGATCCGGCACAATTGGAGAAGACAGCAGCAGGAGTGCAAGGCCAGAAAAGGACAGAGGACTGCCCAACGGAGCATCACACTCCGGCAGCCGTCCACCAAGCCCCCTCACGACGCCAACGGGCCGGAAGGGGAGGGGGGGGTCTCGTACAAAACAATGGCTGTTTAACACTCCATACTATTGACGTTACTGGCCGACATTGTCCAGATATGATAGGAGCTAAATTTGCTCCACACGTCTCGGAGGTGACACAACAATGGCTCCCTCCTTCCTCCCTGACGCCTGGCCTACTTTGTCCAGATTTCAGAAAGTGATAGAAGGGTCACATTTACTCTACTTTAATATTGATAATTAAGTTAATTTATATAAGATGTTTTATGATGGTAAAGTCCAAAGACTAATGTATTTAAGAACAATTCCCAGCAGAATAGCTGGTGAATTATAATAGTATGTGGTGATGATATCCCGTTTTCTTTAGACGGTAATTCCACTACAAGTTACGTTTTCTATGGGTAACTTGTTTATACAATACAGCTATTATCTGTATGATTATTAAATGGTGTCGGATTTTCCGACATAATTCCCCAGGGGCTGCTCACGGGTCGAAGTCCTACTTAGAACAGACGAACACCGATACTCCTCCTTCGAATTATTAGATTAATTTGCTGTTAGTAGTTAGTAATCACACATTTGTGTCTGTTCGTACAGGACGGATGTCCCGTACTAGAGTTGCAGGGGTTAGAAGTCTAATGCGATTTCATTTCCCTGTTAACTCTTGAAAGGCTAATATTCAAGCCTAATTACATATTATTTAACCCAGAAGACTGAATGTGATCAAGTACTACAGTCAAGTATGATTCAGGGACTGCAATGAGATCAGTGACATCAGATATAACTTGAAGTTTCTTCAGGTAACTGGTCACTGATATATAAACACTGAGGCCCATGGAATACATCTTGATTAAATAATAAATGAATCAAATCAGTCATCAGATTTATTAGGGTTTAATTTAGTTAATTGATTCAGAAGATTGAATAGCTCATCATTAAAGTAAAGTATGGTTCTGAGACTGCAGTGGGTTCAGTGACATTGGTCGCAGTGACTTGTAGCTGTTTTAGGCTACTGTTCACTGATTTGCCACTGAGGCCTCATGAACTCATCTTCAGCTTCAAATGATGATACTAACATAAACTTCTGTTGGTATAGTCAGCTGTAATCTCCTTAGTATAATGCTACTGGAGAAATATAATCAGCTGACAAATTTAGATCTCTACTGGTATTGTTTATCTGCAGTCATAGGTCTCCTCAGGCTTGATACTGGGCCTGAGAGTAATTTACCTCCTGCAGAGTTTAACATGGTTATACCCTGATATTTAGTAGGGCTACCGATGAATCGATGACAATAGTCTGTCCCTACAAGGAGACCGACGTCGTTGAGGTGATCAGACTTAATATTATCTGCCAATTTTATTCCTCTATTTCTCAGGAATTTGGCTGTTGCTCGCAGACCTTGAACTTGTAGGTCTACTGGTATTTTGTCCACCACAATGGCTTGTACTCGACAGACGTACCTGCCTAAGCGTACTGATGGTTGTACCACCTGGTAGACTTGAGGTCCTGCATCTGTTACAAACCCTGAGATGTTGAATGACATCTGGGCTACAGGCCTTAATTGTAATTCATCTGCCAGCCTTTTAGTGATATATGTTCTCTGGGATCCTTGGTCAAACAACCCACGGGTATGGACCTTGGCCCTCTTATTCAGGATGGTAATTTGGGCAGTAGGCAAAGTCGTATTACCTTTAGACTTTGCTGATTGGACACTCTTTGTTTGTTGCACCTTGCAGTACTGTACTGTGGTGGGAATGCTATCTTCCACCTTGGGGTTTGGAGACGTTGTTTTGGTGTCTCTGCACAATGCTGCATGGTGCTGACCTTTGTTACACCTATTACAAGGGTGTAATTGGGTATCACAATCCTTGATGTTATGTTTCCTGAGGCACCTCGTGCAATGTTGCAAATCTTTGAGTCGCTCAACACGGGCGTCACTATCAGGATAATTAGAGCAGTGGTACATTGAATGTTTCTCATTGCAGAACAAACATGTTCCATAGCTTCCAGTACCCTTTGGTGTCACGTTCTTGGGTGACACAGTAACTATAGGCTTGGAGGGTCCCACTGCATATACGCCCACACTGCCACTGTTCCACTTTGGTGTTGAATTATATTGTCTAGATTGATTTGGAGTACCTTTGGTACTCTGTGGTTTACTATTATTGGTTTCTGAAGGTTTACTTGGTGGTTTTAATTTGTCATGTGTTCGTAATTGATGAACTACTGACTTTAAACCTTCAGATATTTCATTCATGGATAAGATGCTTTTATTGTAATGAGCACTCATTTGTCTCAATATGTCCCTAGGTATTTTCTCCTGGACAATTATTTTCAAGACCCACTCAGCCCCGTTTGTATCTGCTGTCAGGCTGAGGGCATTGATCAATGATTCTACCTCCAGCTTGAAGACTTGGAGTGAATCAGCTGAAGCCTCCGGTGGGGGTAAATGCAACAGCTCATGAACTAAATGTGATGTTCTTACTTCTGGATCAGCATAATTATCCTTGAGGAGTTTTACTGCCAGATCATAGCCGTCATTAGTTAATCTCAGATGGGATACTACTGTTTTAGCCTCACCTGATAATTGGCCTTGCAAATAAGAGAATTTACTACTCTTTGGTAAAGATTGTTTTGAGTCTACAAGGTCAACGAATTTGTTCCAAAATTCGTCCCAATCTTCCTCATTTTTTCCTGAGAAAGTGGGTAAATTAATTGGAGGGAGTCGAGCTTCTGCTTGACTCGTATTAGATGCAACTGTTGTTGTTGTTGCTGTTGCCTTGTTCTGTGCAATTAATTTAACATAAGGCTGTAACGTGGCCTGAGTGTGATCTTCATAATTCGCAAGATCAACCATAATGTCGTCTATTTCTGTTTCTGATAAATTAGTGTTGGCAAGTTCAGCCACATATGTTGCTATTTGACATTTGATTTGCTCAAATTTACCTGCAGCTGCTTGATAATAGCTTTCCAGGTCAGCATAATCAACTGTTGATTGTTGTGACAAATCTTCACATTTCTTGATTTGTCTTGTTAAGTGGCCTTTAAGACCTGCAAGGGTTCTTTTCATTCTCCCTGCATTATCCATACTGGCTCGTTGGTGAAGCCTTGTGGGACTTGTACTTGGGCTGCTCATAATACTGAACAAACACTAATGGTAGCCTAGGGTAAATTCTGAACTCACTAGGCAATAATCCTACCTCTACTAGAGGTTAGCACTTAAAATTAATACACATTATATATATACAATCATCCACACTAATGATTTGAGTGATAAACCAGTGTCACTGGAAGTACCTTTAGGTTAGCTCTTCTATATCACCCTAGGATGGTAGAGACACTAATTAATCACTCAAAGGTGTAATGATCATAAGTAAATTATTATATATACACAACTCAACTCGAGTTGATAAAAATTACACCCAAAATAGGGTCTGGACCATTCATTAATGGTGTTAGGTTAATCAATATAGTACAACTGACTATGGTAATAATGGGACTAGGATGAACGATAATAGTTCAACTAGTCAATGGTTAATATCCTACCCTGTTGTGGGTTGGCAATTAGTAAATATTATACTGTGATCACTAGTGCAATATATATTAAATAATTCTCTATCTTGGAGAAATAATATACACAATTATTGATAATAGCCTCTTAATTAGCCTCTATGAAACTTCTATTATTATCTAGAAGTATTAAATGTTATTAGTGACCTCGCGAAATAAAGTCCACAAAATTCGTGGATAATCTCTCGCGAAATGTAACACCACGAAATCCGTGAACAATATCGCGAAGACACAGTCACTAATTAGGCTGGCTTCTATATTAGCGCTGTCATTTCACGAAATAACACGCCACCAAATATCTGTGGGTGTGCATGAAACCGCTGACGAAGCTGAACTGGGCTGAGGGAGGCTCCTGAGCTCCCACGAGGCAACGCCGCTGTCTATGACTGGCTGGCTTTGTTTAAATAACACTGCACTAGTATATTTAATGAATCCACTGGTTAACTGGTTCATCCGGTACTAAGATGACCAAATGTGGGTTCAAAGGATCAAATAATCCGTCATCCGGTTCGAAGATGACCAAATAATGTGGGAACCGACCTGTGAGATTTATATTTATTTAATTTATATGAATTTATATTTACGTTAATTTATATACTTCGATAGCAATTTGTATAATGATAAGTGGACTGTATTTCTGCAATAATCTCATAATCTCACAAATCGATCCTCTACACATTAGGGGGGGTTTAATAGTTTAATATATATGCAGCCAATCAAACTACAGTAATAGCTACATACATTGATGAGGTTCCTTATCTTATAGTACAGCAGGTTAGTCCACCAGGTATAACTAGGGTGTAGACACCAAATTATCCTCTTTGAGGTAGCTTCCATATCACCCAGTAACTGGTGCACAAATCTTGCTTGCTCGTCTTGACCTGTCAAAAGTGCGCTAGCTGAGAAGCCAGAATCCTATATATGACAAGCTATATCAGAGAAAACACTATACAGTACATGGAACATTAAAGACCTGGCTTAATTACCTTTAGTTTGAGGCGATTTCGCGATCTAACCGGGTCACCCTATATCCTGACATTAATGGCCATAAATGAATGATAAACGGGTTTCGGATAGACCACTTAACTTGATATGTAGACAGCGTGTTGAAAAATGGTACACCTTTGGTTTCCATAACACTACGTCCAAGTAAATTTAACAGGAGCCGAATTTGCTCCCGTGTGAGCCTCTGGTCTCGTACAAAACAATGGCTGTTTAACACTCCATACTATTGACGTTACTGGCCGACATTGTCCAGATATGATAGGAGCTAAATTTGCTCCACACGTCTCGGAGGTGACACAACAATGGCTCCCTCCTTCCTCCCTGACGCCTGGCCTACTTTGTCCAGATTTCAGAAAGTGATAGAAGGGTCACATTTACTCTACTTTAATATTGATAATTAAGTTAATTTATATAAGATGTTTTATGATGGTAAAGTCCAAAGACTAATGTATTTAAGAACAATTCCCAGCAGAATAGCTGGTGAATTATAATAGTATGTGGTGATGATATCCCGTTTTCTTTAGACGGTAATTCCACTACAAGTTACGTTTTCTATGGGTAACTTGTTTATACAATACAGCTATTATCTGTATGATTATTAAATGGTGTCGGATTTTCCGACACAGGAAACGCGTTCGTAAACGTGACGGGAGAACTGGAGTAGAAATAGTGAAAATGAACAAACCCAAGGCCATAGTGGATTACAATAAGTTCATGAAAGGTGTTGATCATTTTGATCAAATGGTCAAATATTATGAGTTTGCAAGAAAAACCCACAAATGGACCAAGAAGATCACTTTCTATTTTCTGCAAATGGCCATGCACAATGCATACGCATTGTATAACCACTACTCAACAGATACAAAAAAACTAACACTATTAGAGTTTCACGCAGTAGGAATAAAAGCCTTATTGGCGTGGAACAGCGAGGAATGGCCAACAACAAGTATACCACATGTTCCCGACATAGGTGCCAGCGCAGCTCCTCCTGCTGACGCGGCAGTTTCAACACCCGGCACATCTGGTGCGAGGCGTCCTCTGTTCACCTCAACACCTCAAGCCCACTCATCAACCACAAATTCTGAAATGGACATTGAGGACATAGAACCACTTGATGTTTCCGATTTCATAGAAGATTCTACTACAAGTTTGGTGGTTCCTGTAGAAGACAATATTCCTCCAGTACATCCAAGAAATACAAGAATTATAGATTCAGAACAACGTCTCAACTACAAGTTGACGCATGAACTCGTGCACTTGACTAAAAAAAGAAGATGCCGTGTTTGTTACAAGTCTGGCAAAAGGAGGGATGTGATATATGGATGTAAAACTTGTGATGTGGCACTGTGCGCTGCGCCTTGCTACACAAGGTACCACCGAAGAAAGATATTTTGGGTGGAGAAAAAATAACCACCGGCAACAGCTTCACTCCACCTAAGAAACATCAGATGAGCAACTTCAGGATCAGAAGCCTGAAGATGGTGGAGTGAAGAAAAAATGCTCAACTGTTGATCTTCAATCAACACAGACAGGGTAAATACACCTATTTGGAATTTTTTATCATGTATAAGAAGTTATATTATATACGTTTTGTAGAGAATTTATTTGCGAATTTTTTGGTACCAGAATGAATATTATATCACAAACTTCTATGAGTAAAAAAAAAAAAACACAGTATGTTTGGGGGTGTGGCGGGTGTGGCTCTGGGTGTGGCGGCCGTGTGGCAGTGGGTTCCCTTTAGCCGTTGATATATCCAACACGTGGGAAATATTTGTATGCGTTATGTATATGTCTGTGTAGGGAATTTTACTGCGATCACTGTCATACAAATTATAAAATGTTTCAACAAGTATAAACATGACAAACATCAAACGAACGAAAACAATGCGTTCGTTTCTGCCGCGAACGCATACTGAGCGACGTGGTTCTATATTTGGCGCTTCTCTTACACATGCTTTGTACAAATGTTATACATTTCATCTTATAGAAAATTTTATTGCGAACACATTGGTATAAAAAAGAAATACGTACATAGAAAAGTAGGGTCAGGAAACGTATAAACTTTCCAAGCATGATTTCCCCCCTGTGTTTTCGCCAGTGCGCTGGCGGCTAACTACTCTCCACTTCACACACTCTTGCGGGTGGGCAATTACCTATATTTAACATTCATATGCATATGTCCGTGTAGAGAATTTTATTGCGATTCCAATGATACCAAAATTAGCGATGTAGGACAACTGTAGGCTTCGCAACCATTAAGAGAGTGGAAACATTTTGTTGCTGTTTGGCGCTCTCGGCGAGTGATCTGCATAGTTTTTTATTTAGTGTTGATACTCCTTATGCTTGGGCGGCATTTTATAGGTATGCTCTTATAGACAATTTCATTGCGAACACAGTGATACCAAATTTAAATACGTGCGCCTTCAATTATTGTCAGGACAGTCAAAAGAGTGTACACTTTTTCGGTCTTACCGCGTAGGCTCGCGAAGTGCCGAAAACATCTGGGGTATTGATTTTTTTTGAGCGCCGAGAGCGCGAAAGTGTTAAAAGTTTTAATCTTAGCAGTAAAATATTTATACCAAAATATGTTAATTTTTGTGTATTACTATACATTAATAATCATTAACATGTTTTATTGTTCCCTGTTTATTAATTAAACATATATAGTTTTAGGAATTATGCACAGTTGGCATTTGTGAGCAGGGGCTGGCAGACATGTACGCCTCTACATCTAGCCTCGACCCCATTAGTAACTCCCTTGACCCTGTTAGTAGCTACCTCCTCCATAGCCTGCTGTTCTCATGTTATGAGGAAGGCAGAGAGGCAGTGAGGGAGGGATGGAAGACATTGAGAGAGGGATGGAAGGCACTGAGGGAGGGATGGGAGGCAGTGATGGAGGGAGGCATTGATGGGGAGAAGCAGGGAGGGATGGAAGGTGCTGAGGGAGGGAGGGTGGTGGTGGTGGCGGTGAGGGAAGAGTGGGGGTGAGAGAAGAGTGGGGGTGAGAGAAGAGTGGGGGTGAGAGAAGAGTGGGGGTGAGAGAAGAGTGGGGGTGAGAGAAGAGTGGGGGTGAGAGAAGAGTGGGGGTGAGAGAAGAGTGGGGGTGAGAGAAGAGTGGGGGTGAGAGAAGAGTGGGGGTGAGAGAAGAGTGGGGGTGAGAGAAGAGTGGGGGTGAGAGAAGAGTGGGGGTGAGAGAAGAGTGGGGGTGAGAGAAGAGTGGGGGTGAGAGAAGAGTGGGGGTGAGAGAAGAGTGGGGGTGAGAGAAGAGTGGGGGTGAGAGAAGAGTGGGGGTGAGAGAAGAGTGGGGGTGAGAGAAGAGTGGGGGTGGTGAGGGAAGGGTGGGGGTGGTGAGGGAAGGGTGGGGGTGGTGAGGGAAGGGTGGGGGTGGTGAGGGAAGGGTGGGGGTGGTGAGGGAAGGGTGGGGGTGGTGAGGGAAGGGTGGGGGTGGTGAGGGAAGGGTGGGGGGGTGAGGGAAGAGTGGGGGGTGAGGGAAGAGTGGGGGGTGAGGGAAGAGTGGGGGTGAGGGAAGAGTGGGGGTGAGGGAAGAGGGGGGGTGTGGGAAGAGGGGGGGTGAGGGAAGAGGGGGGGGTGAGGGAAGAGGGGGGGGTGAGGGAAGAGTGGGGGGGTGAGGGAAGAGTGGGGGGGTGAGGGAAGAGTGGGGGGGTGAGGGAAGAGTGGGGGGGTGAAGGAAGAGTGGGGGGTGAGGGAAGAGTGGGGGGGTGAGGGAAGAGTGGGGGGGGGTGAGGGAAGAGTGGGGGGGTGAGGGAAGAGTGGGGGTGAGGGAAGAGTGAGGGGGGTGAGGGAAGAGTGGGGGGTGAGGGAAGAGGGGGGGGTGAGGGAAGAGTAGGGGTGAGGGAAGAGTGGGGGGTGAGGGAAGTGGTGGGGGGTGAGGGAAGAGTGGGGGGGTGAGGGAAGAGTGGGGGGCGGTGAGGGAAGAGTGGGGGGGTGAGGGAAGAGTGGGGAGGGGGTGAGGGAAGAGTGGGGGGGTGAGGGAAGAGTGGGGGGTGAGTGAAGAGGGGGGGGTGAGTGAAGAGGGGGGGTGAGGGAAGAGTGGGGGGTGAGGAAAGAGTGGGGGGGTGAGGGAAGAGTGGGGGGTGAAGGAAGAGTAGGGGGGTGAGGGAAGAGTGGGGGGTGAAGGAAGAGTGGGGGTGAGGGAAGAGTGGGGGGTAAGGGAAGAGTGGGGGGTGAAGGAAGAGTGGGGGGTGAAGGAAGAGTGGGGGGTGAAGGAAGAGTGGGGGTGAGGGAAGAGTGGGGGGTGAGGGAAGAGTGGGGGGGGTGAGGGAAGAGTGAGGGTGAGAGAAGAGTGGGGGTGAGAGAAGAGTGGGGGTGAGAGAAGAGTGGGGGTGAGAGAAGAGTGGGGGGTGAGGGAAGAGTGGGGGGGGTGAGGGAAGAGTGGGGGGGGTGAGGGAAGAGTGGGGGGGGTGAGGGAAGAGTGGGGGGTGAGGGAAGAGTGGGGGGGGGTGAGGGAAGAGTGGGGGGGTGAGGGAAGTGGGGGGGGTGAGGGAAGTGGGGGGGTGAGGGAAGTGGTAGGGGTGAGGGAAGTGGGGGGGTGGGGGTGAGGGAAGTGGGGGGGGTGAGGGAAGTGGGGGGGGTGAGGGAAGTGGGGGGGTGAGGGAAGTGGGGGGGTGAGGGAAGTGGGGGGGGGTGAGGGAAGTGGGGGGGGGTGAGGGAAGTGGGGGGGTGAGGGAAGTGGGGGGTGAGGGAAGTAGGGGGGGGTTGAGGGAAGTGGGGGGGGGTGAGGGAAGAGTGGGGGGGGTGAGGGAAGAGTGGGGGGTGAGGGAAGAGTGGGGGGTGAGGGAAGAGTGGGGGGTGAGGGAAGAGTGGGGGGGGTGAAGGAAGAGGGGGGGGTGAGGGAAGAGTGGGGGGGTGAGGGAAGAGTGGGGGGGGTGAGGGAAGAGTGGGGGGGTGAGGGAAGAGTGGGGGTGAGGGAAGAGTGAGGGGGGTGAGGGAAGAGTGGGGGGTGAGGGAAGAGGGGGGGGGGTGAGGGAAGAGGGGGGGTGAGGGAAGAGTGGGGGGTGAGGGAAGAGTAGGGGTGAGGGAAGAGTGGGGGGTGAGGGAAGTGGTGGGGGGTGAGGGAAGAGTGGGGGGGTGAGGGAAGAGTGGGGGGCGGTGAGGGAAGAGTGGGGGGGTGAGGGAAGAGTGGGGAGGGGGTGAGGGAAGAGTGGGGGGGTGAGGGAAGAGTGGGGGAGTGAGGGAAGAGTGGGGGGGGTGAGGGAAGAGTGGGGGGGGTGAGGGAAGAGTGGGGGGTGAGATAAGAGTGGGGGGTGAGATAAGAGTGGGGGGTGAGGGAAGAGGGGGGGTGAGGGAAGAGGGGGGGTGAGGGAAGAGGGGGGGTGAGGGAAGAGGGGGAGTGAGGGAAGAGGGGGGGTGAGGGAAGAGGGGGGGGTGAGGGAAGAGGGGGGGGTGAGGGAAGAGTGGGGGGGTGAGGGAAGAGTGGGGGGTGAGTGAAGAGGGGGGGGGGTGAGGGAAGAGTGGGGGGTGAGGAAAGAGTGGGGGTGAGGAAAGAGTGGGGTGTGAGGGAAGAGTGGGGGTGAGGGAAGAGTGGGGGGTGAGGGAAGAGTGGGGGGTGAGGGAAGAGTGGGGGGTGAGGGAAGAGTGGGTGGTGAGGGAAGAGTGGGGGGGGTGAGGAAAGAGTGGGGGGTGAGGGAAGAGTGGGGGGTGAGGGAAGAGTGGGGGGTGAGGGAAGAGGGGGGGGTGAGGGAAGAGTGGGGGGTGAGGGAAGAGTGGGGGGTGAGGGAAGAGTGGGGGGGTGAGGGAAGAGTGGGGGGTGAAGGAAGAGTGGGGGGTGAGGGAAGAGTGGGGGGTGAAGGAAGAGTGGGGGTGAGGGAAGAGTGGGGGTAAGGGAAGAGTGGGGGGTGAAGGAAGAGTGGGGGGTGAAGGAAGAGTAGGGGTGAGGGAAGAGTGGGGGGGTGAGGGAAGAGTGGGGGGGGGTGAGGGAAGAGTGGGGGGGGGTGAGGGAAGAGTGGGGGGGGGTGAGGGAAGAGTGGGGGGGGGGTGAGGGAAGAGTGGGGGGGGTGAGGGAAGAGTGGGGGGTGAGGGAAGAGTGGGGGGGGGGTGATGGAAGAGTGGGGGGCTGAGGGAAGAGTGGGGGGCTGAGGGAGGGAGGGAGGTGTTTGTTTACTATGGTTCACTTGTGTGGTCCACTTGTGTGATCCAACTTGTCATATGAAGGAATTATTAGTTGTAACCTGTGATAGAATGGGCACTAACACAGGAACTAACTTGGCACGCAATTACACAATGAACTGTATTTCATTTTAGTTACATAAAATATATCTTACCAGAATGTTACTTGAAATATTACCAACACTTCAACTTCATAAATACCAGAGCCCTGCATTTAACGATCTGGGTACAGCCCCATATAGGTCTTTAAATCTAATGGACACTGTATTTATATATAACATGTATATATAGTATAATAACAGCAGAAGGAATGTTGGGAGAAGCCATTTTGGTGAGGGAGGTGGTGTCAACTGCATGACTTGTCATGCTGTGTAAGGGAGGACACTATGCTCTTTAGGCACTATACCAGCTTAGTTGATCAGTTATAATGTACAAAAATGTAGAGACATATATAATGTGTGTATATAGTGTAATAACACCACAAACAGTATATACTTGAAGAAGGAATGTTACTGCGTCTTGCCTTGAACCAGTGAGGTAGGGAGCATCAGTTGTGTGTGGCAACATTTTACTGTCTGCCGTCACCATACAAGATTAGTGATTCGCTATGGTGAACACAAATGTAGATACAGTGGTACCTTGGTTTAAGAGTTTAATCCATTCCTGGAGACAGCCCGTATTCCAAAAACTCATAATCCGAAGCTAATTTCCCCATAAGAAATAATGGGAAATGAATTAATCCGTTCCTGACTACCCAAAATCCTCACTTCAAACTAAATTTTATACCTAATTCATCTAAATAAACCTACAAAACTATGTTCAAGTTATTACTTACCTTGCTGATGACTGCTGTTGGCGTATGGAAGATGGTGAGGAGGAGGGAGGAGAAGAGGTGTTATTGTTTGGAAGGGGAGTCCCCTTCCATTATAACATCAGGCAGTGAGGACTTCACTGGTGTGCACACACTGGCACGTTTTGCCTGCATACCACTAAGACTTGCTTGTCTTACTAAGAATCTATCTAAAGACACTTGTTTTTCCCTATATTTTAACACTTGTCTGTAGTAAGACATCACATTGTCATTTAAAAGGGTCAGTGCAACAGCCTGCTACAGCTTTATCTGGGCAAGTTTTTTCAACACAACTTTGCAATTCTTCCCATACTTTACACATTTTCTTAACACTTTAGCGTTATCACGGTGCTCGAGAGCGTTACCACTTTTTGTGTTGAGGTCGCACAGCGGACTCGCTCACGAGTCACAAGAAAAAATATTTCTATAATCTCTATTTGTTATGCGATCGACTTTGGGATAGTTTGAAAATGTTTGCCATGAAATTTCCGTTTTCTCTAATAGCCGCATAGCCTATTTGAGAAAACAGCATAGCATTGCGCCATGGAGGTAAGACAATTGTATTGTTGACACGACAAGAGTAATCAACGTAGTTTTTTATTTGGTGCCGGTCTAACACATCCTTGTGTGACATTTTATACTTTTGTTCTTCTAGAACATTCTATTGCGAACACATTGGTACAAAAATGAAATACGTACATCAAAAATTAATGTCAAAACAGTGAAAAGAATATACGCTTTTCAATAGGGGTTTCGCCGATGTGCCGTCACGGGTAACACTTCAGCCACTTCCCACACTCTTGCGGGTGGGCTGCGACATTGATTCTACATTTATATGCATATGTCCGTGTAGGGAATTTTATTGCGATCTCAGTGATACCAAATTTAACGCTGTAGAAGTTGACAACCCTGAAAAGAGTAGAAACATTTCGTCGCTGTTTGGCACTCACGGCTAGTGATCAACGTAGCTCTTTATTTGATGCTGGTCTAACTCATGCTTTAGTGACATTTTATATATAACAACAACTTTTATGCTCAAATGGCCAAAAATCCGACAAAAAAACAAATTCTTGTGGAGAATTCAGGCGGGATAGTCACTGGGCGCAAGGTACTGGTAAACTGAGGCGCGATCGCCGTGCCACCACGTGCTAGTCGGCCTGTACGTGTATCAACACCCTCGTCTTCCAAGGCAAATTTTCCAAGCAAATCCTGCTTGTATTCCGAAAAACTCATATACAGGGACACTCGTATTCCGAGGTACCACTGTACTTATATATAACGTGTATATATAGTGTAATAACAAAATGAGTGGTTATCTAGAGGTTATCTAGAGATGATTTCGGGGCTTTTAGTGTCCCCGCGGCCCGGTCTTCGACCAGGCCTCCACCCCCAGGAAGCAGCCCGTGACAGCTGACTAACACCCAGGTACCTATTTTACTGCTAGGTAACCTGGACATAGGGTGAAAGAAACTCTGCCCATTGTTTCTCGCCGGCGCCTGGGATCGAACCCAGGACCACAGGATCACAAGTCCAGTGTGCTGTCCGCTCGGCCGACCGGCTCCCGGTCGGCCGACTGGTGGGAGAAACCATTTTAATGAGTGAGGTGGCATCATCTGCAAGACTTGTCATGATGTGTAAGAGTGGCCACTATGCTCTTTGGGCATTATACCAGCTTAGTTGAACAGTTATGATGAACAAAACATGTAGACTTATATATAATGTCTGTATATAGTGAATAAAAGCAAACACAGTATGGTGGGAGGAGCATGTTGGTGAGTGAGGTGTTGTTGAGGGAGGGGGTGGTGGAGAGCGGCTGGCTGGCTGGAATGTGGTGGCCACTCCTCGTTGCTTTTTGACTCACCATATCAACTTAGTGGTTTATTATGGTGAACAAATTATGCTGATACTTATATATAACCTGTGTATATAATGTAATAACTGCAAAACTATTTCTTTATTGTTTATGAACAAAATAATTGAATCAGTAATATGAACACCATAATTTTGAATACAGTATAGCGTTGATTAACACATTTTACTATACTGTATAAATATATCACACTACACACGATTGAATAATATTACTGCAAAAAACTAAGAAAAAATCAATCAGAGACATTAAGATAATTAGGTAACAATATCTTTGTGGCAACTCCCCCGTGACAGCTGAGGCAAAGTAGACCGCCTCGGATGCTTGCTGTCAACGCCTCTTTCTTGTGGGAGCCCCATCGGCTCCCCGGAGCTATCCAGGCTGAATGGATATGTATAACTTTCTGACATCAGTCAAAGTGCTTGGAGTTCTTGCTTCCGGGGACCACGAGCCAGAACCTGCCTCCCCCCCCTCAGAGAGGCACGAGGAGCAATGGCCTACAGAAACCCCCCTGTGGTTGGGAGCATTCTGTCTGTCATTGACCTGGATAGGCACCCAAAAAGGAAGGCGCCCCAAAACAAACCCCTATTCTGGTGAAAATATTGCTACCGAAAGCCGAACAATTGGCCCCCCCCCCCACCCCCGGGAGGGGGAAGGGGGACCCCAGACCCTCCACACTGGCGATCCGACCAGCAGTTCTTGGCTGATGTGATTACTGGCCGGTCGGGTGCCTCTGGCTCCAGTTTTGTTTCAGTTCTGTGCCTTGTGGTGTGGGCTGTCTCGACAGGTTGTGTGTGAGCCAGGAGAGAGATTCCATGGTACTTGGGCTGCATGCGCCTAGGACTAGGTGCCCTGTAAGTACTGCCCTTGGGGCTTGGGGCCACCTTCTACAAGTCACCATGGGATCTACCTCTGCTGTGTCCTTTACTGCTCGGTACTTGGCCGCCCTTGGAGTCAGCTGGCGATTTGTCGCCCTTGTTTGTCTCTGGGTAGGAGGTAGTTTTCATCACTGGTAGGGGCACGGGGTACTGCATAGCTAGTTTTCACCAATAACAGCGGCCGGCTCTGTTTCACCTGGGTAAGTTGTCCTCTTGCAGGGTTTTTCTTCTGCTTTTGTTTTTGCCTGGTAGGAGAGTCTGCCTTTGTGGTCCCCCTTTGCTGTTCTCGGGGTATTTATATATATATTTTCTGTTTGATGATATTCCCTGCTTGGCCCCCGTGAGTGGACACGTTCCAGGGGTTCAGCTTTTAGAAGTTTGTTTGGTAGACTTGGCGTCGGTTTGCAGTACCCTGCCTGGGCTTCCCTTAGCATGTAACCATGGCTCAAGGCCCTGGAAAACCCCACGGGGGGGCTATGTGGTCCGATGGATGTGACCCCTGAGTCCCCCTCACGTCTTGCGAGTTCGAATGTTGTTCTGTCCCCTTTTCTCAGGGTGACACTCACCGGTTGTGCTTCCACCATGCTGCCTGTTGGGTCGGTGTTTCTTTTGACCCGGAGTCATGTGACACGTGTTGTCTGTGAGTGCTCCCGTTCACCAAAGTCACCGATCATGATATGCAGGTACAGGCAGCTGCGGCGTTGCATGCTAGGTTTAGGTTGCTGCAACGCTCAGTAGGGTTGCGGTCAGCAGCAGCAGAGTGCGCAGCAGAGTGCGGTCCCTGGCAGAGGGAAACAAACAAAACAAGGCCCCAAAATCTGTTGGTATTCAACCCGTTCTCGCAAATTTAATAAGTCAATATTGACTTATTAAATATGTGCATAGGTGACATACTTAACATAATAGATACCCTTAAAAAGATTCATAGAAAACACCGACCTTACCTAACCTTGTTAGTATCTTAAGATAAGCATCTTATTACTTCGTAATTACAATTATTACCTAACCTATAATAGGTATAGGTTAAGTAATAATTGTAATTACGAAGCAATAAGATGCTTATCTTAAGATACTAACAAGGTTAGGTAAGGTCGGTGTTTTCTATGAATCTTTTTAAGGGTATCTATTATGTTTAGTATATCACCTATGCACGTAGTTAATAAGTCAATATTGACTTTACGAATTTGCGAGAACGGGTTGTGGTATTACAGATGGGCTACCTGTAAGCATGGGGAATCGGGAAGAATAAATGGAACATGTACACACAATCACCCTAGAAAGTGCAGAAACCTCCTCAATACAGGTAAATGTACCAAAAGCTGTGAATTCTTTCACCCAGAAATTTGCAAGAACTCTTTGGACAGGAAAGAGTGCTTCAATGCTGAATGCCCAGCTTTTCATATAAGAGGTACCAGGCGAATAAAACCGACAGACTACCACTATGAAAACAGCCACTACTCCATCAACCGGGATAATTTTTTAGCAAGAGGAGGAGGAGAAGAATGGCTAAAAATGACCAGACTCTACCACCAACTCGGTCAAATGCTAGAGAGGACGCAAACACAGTGGCCTCCTTACCAGAGCCTCAGATATTAACACCAATTAAAGCATCCAGCACTTCCACTAACACGATAACATCATTTATATTTGCCATCATCCAGGGTATAAAAACACGCAAATCCAACAAAGTTCATTTTATAGATGGTCTCCTTCATGAGGCAAATGCAGTGTTTGCAGCCCTAACGGAAACTCACACAAAGGACTACCTTGATGGTGAAATATGGATCCCAGAATACAATCTCTTCAGATGTGATAGGAAACACCGGCTTCAGGGTGGGGTCAGCCTCTACATCAAAGACACACTCATCTGTACTGAGCTGCTAAACACCTCAAATGATATGGTGGAAGTGCTGATAGTCAAAATAGAGATCCTAAATGTAGTTGTTGTCCTTGTATATAAGTCACCGGAGGCAAACCCTCAGCAGTTTAAAGACCAACTAATGAAAATAGAGCACTGCTTGGAAAACCTCACAAATCCAGCTCCGAACATCATCCTGCTTGGGGACTTCAACCTACGGCACCTGAAATGGAAGCACCTGGCTAATACAGTAATATCAGAAAGAATACCAGGAAGTAGCCTAAATGAGCAGGCACATGCAAATGACCTGCTACGGATGTGCGATAGGTTTGCCTTAAACCAGCAAATAGTAGAACCAACTAGGAAGGAGAACACGCTGGACCTCATTTTCACTAATAATGATGAGTTGATCGGGAACATAATGATTACAAATACCTGTTACTCAGATCACAACTTAATTGAGGTACTGACAACCATGGGGAATGGACCTCCAAAACCAGTCCAGATTCCCGGTGGAGGAGATTTCAGCAAATTCAACTTCAATAATAAACGGATAAACTGGGAGCAAATAAACCAGGACTTCACAGAAATAAACTGGGAAGAACAGCTAGGAAATGCAAACCTGAACCAGTGCCTGGAAAAAATAAGCTCAGTAGCACTAGAAATATGTTCAAACCGCATACCCCTAAGAAAAAAGAGAAAGAGATGCAGATTGGAACGGGAACGTCGTTCCTTATATAGGCGAAGAAAACGAATCGCGGAACAACTTGAGAGTCGCACCCTATCTCAAGAACGGCGAAGAAGGTTAGGTAGAGAAATAGAAACAATTGAACTCAAGCTACAAGAATCATACAAAACCCAGGAGAGGCAAAGAGAGCAAAAGGCCATCAGTGAAATAGAGAGAAATCCGAAATATTTTTTCTCCTATGCAAAATCAAGATCAAAAACCACATCTAGTATCGGGCCCCTGCGAAAGGGAGATGGAACTTTCACAGATGACAACAAAGAAATGAGCGAGTTACTGAGGAAGCAGTACGACTCTGTTTTCAGTGAGCCATTAAATGCACTAAAGATTGATAACCCAAATGAATTTTTCATGGATATGATGCCAACATCAAATCACATATCAGACGTCGCCCTATCCCCACTAGATTTTGAAGAAGCCATAAACAGTATGCCTATGCACTCTGCACCAGGCCCGGATTCTTGGAACTCCATATTCATCAAGAACTGTAAAAAACCACTATCGCAGGCCCTTCACATTCTGTGGAGACAAAGCCTAGATACTGGCGTTATCCCTGACATACTAAAAACAGCAGAGATAGCACCACTCCATAAAGGAGGAAATAAGGCAGAGGCAAAAAATTACAGACCGATAGCACTAACATCGCACATCATAAAAATTTTTGAGAGAGTGCTAAGAAGTAAGATCACAAAATACATGGAATCACAGCATCTCCATAACCCCGGACAACATGGTTTCAGAACAGGGCCCTCTTGGCTGTCGCAGTTGCTGGACCACTATGATATGGCATTAGATGCTATGGAAGACAAACAAAACGCTGATGTAATTTACACAGATTTCGCAAAAGCTTTTGATAAATGTGACCATGGTGTTATTGCACATAAAATGCGTTCAAAAGGAATTACCGGGAAAATAGGCAGATGGATCTACAATTTCCTGACTGACAGAACCCAATGTGTAATAGTCAACAAAATAAAATCCAGCCCATCAACCGTGAAGAGCTCAGTCCCCCAGGGTACTGTGCTTGCTCCAGTACTTTTTCTCATCCTCATATCGGACATAGACCAGAACACAACCTATAGCACTGTATCATCCTTTGCAGATGACACTAGGATTTTCATGAGAGTTGGCAACAGAGGACACGGCAAACCTCCAATCAGATGTTGATCAGGTCTTTCTATGGGCTACAGAAAATAATATGGTATTCAACGAGGATAAGTTTCAGCTCATGCGCTACGGAAAAATTGAAAACATAAAAACAGGAACCACGTACAAAACGCAGGCAAATCATAACATAGAACGAAAAGGCAATGTAAAGGACCTGGGTGTACTCATGTCGGAAGACCTTACCTTTAAAGAACACAATAAAGTAGCCGTCACAACTGCAAGAAAAATGACAGGTTGGATAACAAGAACTTTTCACACTAGAGATGCTATACCGATGATGATACTTTTCAAAACGCTTGTGCTATCTAGAGTGGAGTACTGCTGCACAATGACAGCCCCTTTCAAAGCTGGAGAAATTGCTGACCTAGAGAGCGTGCAGAGATCCTTTACTGCTAGAATCCACTCAGTAAAACATCTAAATTACTGGGACCGACTAAAGAGCCTAAATCTGTACTCCCTTGAGCGCAGGCGGGAAAGATACATAATAATTTACACGTGGAAAATAATTGAGGGGCTGGTCCCAAACCTGCACACAGAAATAACACCACATGAGACCAGAAGACATGGCAGGATGTGCAGAATACCCCCGTGGAAAAGCAGAGGTGCAACAGGTACTCTGAGAGAGAACTCTATCAACATCAGAGGCCCGAGACTGTTCAACACGCTTCCACTACACATAAGGGGCATAACTGGCAAACCCCTCACAGTGTTCAAGAGAGAACTGGATAAGCACCTCCAAAGGATACCTGATCAACCAGGCTGTGACTCATACGTCAGGCTGCGAGCAGCCGCGTCTAACAGCCTGGTTGATCAGTCCAGCAACCAGGAGGCCTGGTCGACGACCGGGCCGCGGGGACACTAAGCCCCGGAAGCACCTCAAGGTAGGTAGGTAGGGTAATATGAGACAAATCATAAATTGATTTTGAGAAACGGTTGGGCAGTGTCGTGCCGACTCTACTTCTGGGGGCGGATTCGTGCAAAAACGGATTTAAGCGGTTGGGTTACGGCACGCTCGGCGCGCACATGGCTAGATGGTGGGGTGGGGTGGTGGTCCGTTTCCCCCAGGGATCCCCCCACCCACCTCCCAGGACGAGCCTGAGCGACTCGTGCCCAAACCCAACCGGTTTTTTCACAATTTGTCCCAAGGCTCTGGCGTGAGTACTAGGCGTCAATAGGGGGGTCCCTACTAATGAATGGTACAGAGGATGAATGTTCAATAGATTAAAAAAAAAAAAAATGGTGAAAGGAATATAAACCTTTCTTTGGAGTATTTTAATTTTAATAGCGTGAGTATGTGTGTGCGAGTGTTTTTATGTAAATACAATATATCTGTTTCTAATTCCTGCTGGGAGGCGTATCTGAAAAAAGGGTTTCTCAACCTATATTTGGTAAGGTTTCAATAATCAGGTAAAAATAGTCAGGTAAAAAAATAAATGGGAACAAAGACTAGAGTTATATTTGTGCTAGTTTCCCCAGATATATGTCCCATTTTCTTTCAATTTTGTTCCAGAGAAAACATCTAGTCAGTGGTAGCCCGAGGCCAAATTGGGTCTCCAGAAGAAAAATTCACCCAGCGTCGCAGGGGTGTCACGTGACCTGATGTCATCAATAGGGGCCCCCTACCTACGAGTGACCCAGTGGGGTCAAACATACGGAGAATGTTTATCATATTGAAATCGTTCCCCAAACCAGAATCACATCACCATAGCAAAGCTTACATCACTTTATGTATAATTATAAAAAAATCATCAATAGGGGATTTAATGAACAAACAGGATGTTTAAGGGTCAACTGCGATAAACTGTCGTTATTTGAACATGCAGTCAGTTGGATTTTTTTTGCAATACAAAACATAGCAATGCTGCATTTTCTATAGTTCCAAGCACTTTATATTTATATTTGCAGAGGTTTGAATTTATTTTTAATATGGAAATATGCCACAAAACAAATGTTAACCTTTGAAATAAAAATTTAGAAAGCATTGGGTTAGAGTTATGCAATTTTTAGAATTATACACGATTTCCCCAGTTGCATCAGCCATTTCGTGAGGGGCAGAGTCCCAACCTCAATATCTTAACACTTGTAAAGATTAATTAACTCTTTAGTGTTCAATTAATAAAAGTTTAATTCCTTGTATAATATATATATGTTCTGTATTAAGCTATATTTTTTGGCATCACAACAAATCACATATGTTATTGTCGAGGGTCCCAATATATTCGCCATTTCTCTCATTGATATAATCACCGAAGCTACATATATATTTCTGAAATTCTATCCCCCAAGATTCCGTAAGTACAATTATAACAGTTATCTCAACAATAGTATTTCTTAAGCCATTGGAATAAGGGACAGCATAAAGAAAACCGTCCTATGGCAGGTTATAATAACTTATGGAACCACCTACCTGCCGAAGCCGAAAAATCAGCCAAATAAACTCTTCTGAGCTTTTAGAAAAAAAAAGGCCGAAAGGATCATCAGGGCAAAATGGAGAGACCTCGGACAAGCCACCGGCTTCCTGCCCTCGTCGAAGCTACCTACTAGCATTTGCAGTCAGTCACAAAAATTAATAAAAAAAACAAAAAAAAATAATGTTTTGTGCAGAACTGCCTACCCGCCACGGCCGTAAAATTAATAAAAAATAAAAATAGCTTCAAACTTAAATACACTCACACCTCTGAACCGGGAACAACTACCTCTCACACCCCTTCCCTTCCCCAGCAAATGTCCCACAGTCTTCCCGAAGCCACCCCACTCACGCATGAATCAACATGATTTCGCAAAACTATATATGTATCCAAAGGGAACGCCGCCACCCAAATCCCTGGGCGCATATCGGCAATGATCTTGCAAAAAAACTATATTTAAAAAACCAGCGTTGAATGTAATGAAACGCCGTTTTCTGGGTGAAACCCGGAGGCTCCCCAGAGCTTTACCAGGCTGATATGCTAATGTCAGACTTTGGCATCAGTCATGTGTATGGAGTTCCAGGGCCTACCGGGGACCACGACCAGAACCTGGCCCCCTCAGAGAGGCAAGGGGAGCAATGGCCTATAGAAACCCCCGTGTGGTTGGAAGCATTCTATGTCTGCCATCGACCGGGTCAAGCATCCAGAAAGGTAAGCATTCCAAAACAAACCCCTATTCTGGTGAAAATTGCTACCTAAAGCCGAACTAGTGGATAGAACTCTTCAACAGAAAACAAGGAAACTAGAATGACGTCATACGTCACCGCGCCGCTGTCTGCGCAGCGCCCCCTCCCCGGGAGGGGGAAGGGGTAGCCCCAGACCTCCCACGCCAGCTATCCACCCATCAGTTCTGAGGCTGGATGTCAAAACACGCGAAAAACCGCCGACCGGAGGGAGGGTTGCCGGGGAGCCTCCGGGTCTCACCCAGAAAATGGCGATTCATTACATTCAACGCTGGTTTTCTGGGGGGAGCCCCGTCGGCTCCCCGGAGCTAACTACCCACAGAGGAAGGTCAAAGGGACAGAACCGGGAGGCAAACACCACGCACCCCCCAAGGAGGCGAGACAACCGGCAGCAAACGCCAGCCCAAGGAGCCACAGCCCCGAAAAGTCCCGGGAACAACACGAGAACAACGAGCAGCAAGGCCCCTGCACGAACACCAAAAATCTATGCCCGAAAGACCGCAAGGCCACGTCGCCCAGACGGCAGCGAGAACAGCGAAGCCACGAACGCCACAGGCATGAGGGAAGAACACAGGCAGCTTAGCCGCAAGAACACGACTGACCACCCGGGACACTATCACCCGCGAACTGGGAAGAACAGAACCGGATCAACGCAAAACGCTCTCCGGACCCAAACGCCGTGGCACGCAAACAACAGCGGAGGGCCGCCACTGAACACAAAAACCACAGGTGCAACAAAAAAAAAAAAAATTCAAAAAATTCTTTTGTCTTATAGAAGTGTTCATTTTTGTTCCTTGATCACGGAAAAAATAACAAAAAAATCGTAGGTGGCATATTTTAGCCGCAATAGGGTAGGGAAGTGTGGCAAAAGAGGGGCGTTGGCAGAGCCTTCGCCAGACGAGGTCTACTCCGCCCGAGCTGTCAGACGGCAGTTGCCACAAATATATTATTTCCTAATTATTTCAATGTCTCTGATTTTTTTAGTTTTTTTGCAGTAATATTATTCCATACAGTGAATTGTGGTATATTTATATTATAAAATGTGTGAACCATTGCTGTACTCAAAATGCATATTAGTGATTCAATTATTATGTTCATAAAACAATAAACAAATAGTTTTGCTGTTGTTACACTATATACACAGGTTATATATAAGTATTTGCATGTTTTGTACACCATAACGAACTACCAAGTTGGTCTTGTGAGTCAAAAAGCAACGAGGAGTGACCGCCAAACACCAGCGAGCCACTCACTGCCACTCCCTCCCTCAACACCACCTCACTCACCCTCATTCACCTCATTCCCACAATACTCTTTCTGTATTTATTCACTATACACAGACATTATATATACGTATTTACATGTTTTGTTCACCATAACTTTACATCTAAGCTTGTATGGTGAGTAAAGTCCATAAGATGTAGCTACTCACACAGCTGATCGGCGGCCGCCCTCAAGACCAGACGCACTAATATTTGTCCTTCAACAATATTGTTTGTGGTGTTATTACGCTATATACACACATTATATATAAGTATCTACCTGTTTTATTCACCATACCTGAACAAATAAGCTGGTATAGTGCCCAAAGACCATAGTGGCCATCAGTAAACAACATGCCAAGTCGTGCAGACGACGCTCCTCCCTCACCAAAATGGCGGCTCCCAACCTACTCCTCTCGCTGTTATCTCACACTATGCACACGATATATAAAAGTATCTACATTTGTGTTCACCATATCGAACCACTAAGCTGGTATGGTGAGTGCAGTCAATAAATGGTGGCCACACAGAAAACGACGCCACAACCCTCCCTCCCACAGCCTTACTCCTCCCTCCATGGAGCACAGCGCTAAATATCACCACAATCCTGCTATTATCAGAATCCTGGTCAGTTTTATCACAGTCAGGGGGCTTCAGTAATACTATCACTGCTAAATAATAGCAGTATCATTTATATTATGGTATTTGTAGGCGATGCTGTGGTCACAAGCTGAACAGCGGTGCCGTGAGCTCGTGCTGCGTGCACCAGCCTTGGTGGCTTGCTCAATACTGACGCTGTAACACCCAAGAATGTTGGCCTGGATTTTTTTTCTAGGTGGCATCTGGCAACTATCGGTCGTGGCTGTACTATAACTGCTCCTATCCCAGGCGGGGCGTTTAAATTATAGCGCTAGACACGAAATCATATATAAATGATGTGCGCGGTTTCGGTTTTGTCACTGATATCATTTATATATGATATGCGCGGTTTGAGGGTTAAACTACCTCATTTTGTTTTAGTGTAACTTTAGTATTCAACTATAATGTACTTATAATAGTAAAGTAAGCAAGCTTTTCATTTTATAGATTTCATAATTGTTTTTTACTTTTTTGGTCATCTATTATTATTAATTATTTTAGTTCATTTTTTACATTCCTAAGTTCCCATTAAGTTTTATTACTTAAATTACCATTAAGTTTATATTACTTTAAAATTTTTATTCTACTTTTTCTTTGTAACCCAGGTTGCCTAGCCCAACCACAATTGCTCCATTGTGCTCTTTGCTTTGCCTGTGCAATTTTGATCATTAGTGCAAATAATTACCTACAGTGTACCTGAAAGTACTTTTAAGCAACCTACCTCATTTTTGTATAGTTTTATATATATATTTTTTCATAGCTAGTTATTTTATCATTGTCTTTTGACTTTTCTGTAAAACAGCCCTCTTATGCAAACTATTATAGATCCAGACCTTAACCTCTTATCTAGTATCTATGACAATCAGCACCTTAATGATCAAAATTGCAGATATTACACAGCACATGATGTAAACAATGTTTTAGCGTGTAATCACAATGTTTCTGTAATTAACTTGAATTTAAGATCTCTTAGCAAACACTTTGATGATGTTAATGCCCTGATTCAAACAGTAGACAACAAATTCTCTTTAATTGTGTTTACTGAAATGTGGTTAAAAAGAGGACACTTATCAACTCTACAACATACCTAACTACTCAGCCATTCACAACTGTCGTCCTATACAAAGAGGTGGTGATACTTCTCTTTACTACCACCATGCACGGACTTGCTTAAAAGTAATTAAATCTAGAGACCCTTATGGAGAGTATATATTTGCTTGTTTCAGAGTCAAGGGTAATGATGCTGTCTTGACTGTGGGAGCATTCTACAGGGTTCCTAACACTGATGTGACTGAATTTAACACTAACCTTAGAAATCTTATAGTAGAGAACCGACTGAACAAAAAGCACTTAATTATTTCTAGTGACTTTAACGTTGACCTCTGCGAGCCTGATAACCCTCCTGCTGCTAGTTTCCTCAACTGTATGCATTCCTGCTTCCTCATATCCTTAATCACTAGACCTACTAGAATCACTGACAGTACTGCCACGGCTCTTGATCACATCTGGCCCAACATAAACCTCTCCACTTCAGGGATAATCATTGATAACACTACTGACCATTACCCCACATTTCTCCTAACCAACATTAACAAACCACCTCTAGAGACAAGGGAGATAAGCTTTAGGCTGCACAATGAAACTGCTATAGGCAATTTTATAGCTGCTGCTGCTGCTGCTAATATCAACTGGGAATCCGAATTAGGTAACATAGGGGACATCAACCTAGCAGTGCAATCATTTCTTCAAAAAACTCTCAGCGTTTATAACACCCACTGTCCTATGCTAACGAAACAAGTCACAACTAAAAGGCTAAACACCCCTTGGCTTACAAAGGGGATACTTAAATCCATTAATAAAAAACATGACCTTGAAAAGAAGTATAGGTTAGGAACCATCCCCAAAGAATTTTCAAAGAATTACTCATCATTGCTATCTAAAATAATTAGGAGAGCCAAAATTAAATACTACGAAGATAAATTTAGCCACACAAAGGCCAATATTAAGAAAACATGGAGCACAATTTCTCAAATATTGGGATCAAAGAAGATTTTAAATAACAAACCAATACTCCTGTCATATAATGATGGTCTGCTTCAGCCTCTGACACTGCTCTTGAATTCAAAAGGTTCTTCTCTTCCATTGGGTCATCCCTTGCAAATGATATTCCATCTTCCAGTACTAATATTCAGGACTATCTTACAGGTAACTATCCACAGTCTCTGTACCTAATGCCTACTACAGTAATTCCACTGATGTTACTGACATAATCCTTTCCATTAAAACCAAGTCTAGTGCCCTTGAGGAGATACCAACTCTTATTTACAAAAAAGCCTCCAGAATTTTAGCTCCTGCCATTGCATTGCTCTTCAACAAGTCACTTAAACTCCAAACCTTTCCAGATATTCTAAAAAAAAATGAGAGTAACCCCTGTCCACAAATGTGGTGATCCCACAGATGTTAACAACTTCAGACCTATATCAATTCTGCCAAACTTGTCAAAAATATTTGAAAAACTAATCTATAAGCAGCTTTATTCTTATCTAGCCAAACTCAATATACTTAGCTCTTGTCAATATGGCTTCAGACCCCAAAAAAGCACTAACGATGCACTTATTAGCATGATTAACTTGATACATACAGCTCTTGATAAAAATGAGTTCCCTGTTGGGTTATTTGTAGACCTGCGTAAGGCTTTTGACACTGTTAACCACCAAAACCTTCTTCTTAAATTACAACATTATGGAGTCAGAGGTCACTCCCTGCAGTACAATAAGTCTTACCTTGCTGACAGACTCCAGTATGTTTCTGTGAATAATTCACTTTTTCCCACCCTACCCATCAACATTGGTGTTCCCCAGGGCAGCATACTTGGCCCTCTCCTCTTTCTCATCTACATTAATGACCTTCCAAATGCCTCCCAACATCTCAAACCCATTCTATTTGCTGATGACACAACCTTCATTTAATCCAGTCCTGACCCCCTTGCTCTAAATGTCACAGTGAATACTAAGCTAAATAAAGTTCATTACTGGCTAACTGCCAACAAACTCACCCTCAATATTGACAAAACTTTCTATATTTTGTTTGGCAATAAATCCTCAAATCAAATAAATCTCAGGATTAACAATACCCAAATTTGTAACAAATTAGATGGCAAATTCCTTGGCGTTCTCATTGAACGCAAGCTGAATTTCCAGGGACACATTCTAAATATATAAAAAAAAATTTCAAAAACTGTTGGCATTTTTTCTAAGATCAGATATTATGTACCTCGCCCTGCCCTGGTGACACTCTATTACTCTCTCATCTATCCTTATCTCAACTATGGTATTTGTGCTTGGGGTTCTACTACCCAAAATCATTTATGTCCTCTAATTACTCAACACAAAGCTGCTATTAGGACAATATCTCACTCTGGCCCCAGACATCACTCGGTACCCTTACTCAAATCTCTGAATATGTTTGATATTAAGTCACTGCACATCCTCTCATGTGTATTTAATATACAGTATATAAAACGCTAAACTGTAATGTCAATCCGGACCTTAAAAGCTTCCTAGAAGGTTGTAACAGATCCCATGAGCACCACACCAGAAACAAATACCTATTTGATATTCCAAGAGTACGACTTAGTCAAACTAGAAATGCTTTACAAATCAAGGGACCCAGAATGTGGAATGACCTTCCCAATTATGTTAAAGACTGCATGTACCTCTCCCAACCAGTTTAAGATTAAAACTAAGTGCTACCTAATTAACTTAATGTAACCTATCTCACCCCTAAATGTCAACCCATGATACCTGGTTGATGGAGTTCTGGGAGTTCTTCTACTCCCCAAGCCTGGCCCGAGGCCAGAATTGACTTGTGAGAGTTTGGTCCACCAGGCTGTTGCTTGGAGCGGCCCGCAGGCCCACATACCCACCACAGCCCGGTTGGTCCGGCACTCCTTGAAGGAAACAATCTAGTTTCTTCTTGAAGATGTCCACGGTTGTTCCTGTAGTATTTCTGATCTACGATTTTATACAATGCTGTTTTTTGACCAAATTGTATTTTTGCTTTTTTTTCTTCCATGTTTACCCTCCCCCCCTTTTTTCATTATTTTTTCTTATTTTTTCAAAACACAATTTATACTTTAATCTCAATTAGTATTAAGTTTTAGTCTTAGTGTTTTTCCTGCCCGAAACGCTTTGCGTAATAGTGGCTTTAGGCATTGTATGTACTAGCTCTATCTATAAATCCATCAACTTTTGTATCTTACCATGTATGTATGTATGTACTTTACCTGAATAAATATTTGTATTTGCATTTGGTTTAGCCGGATAAAATATCAGAGCCAGTTAATTTGCTGCCAATGTTACACTATCTGGACAGTCAGCCGGATGATCATGGAATTGTCCGTATATGAAAACCATGAGGCAGGCCGTACCATATTAATCCCGTCTGCCTGTGGCTCGAGGCGCATGGTGTAGGCGGGGGTGGGGAGGGTGGGTGGTGTCGGGAGAGAGGGGAGCATTGGGAGGGACCACCTGGGGGGATAAGGGTTGGATGGGGGAAGCGGCCTATAGACTACAGTACAGGAATTACCATCGATTTTAGAACAATTCATCATAGCCAAAGTCAAAAGAAATACTAGTAATTATGTAAAAAAAAAATATCATGCAAGATTCCTAAAAACAATTTGCACAGGCTGAAGTTTCCTTCAAAAATATTTTTTTTTTGCTGCTGGCGGCCTACATAACGTGCCTCCTCCCTGCCCCGACTGGACCCGTCCAGGCCTGGTCAAGCCATGTGCTCTCTACCCTCACAGTGCTGCACCATTAGTGAAATATTTTTTTAAATAACTTTTTTTTATTTTCATAGTAACTTTGAACATTTTTGACCAAGACTATGTCTGGTAGCAGCATGAATCGTTCTGGAGATGTTAAGAGGAAGAAGGTTGTCCTAACAATTAAGGACAAGCTATGTGTTATACAATTTTGTGAAAATGGCCGGTCGACCTCAAGTGTTGCCAAGGAATTTAATATAGGCACTAGTACTGTTTCTGATATAAGGAAACAAAAAGAATAACTTATAAAATTCACTTCAACCTGTAAAAGTGAAGGTGCAAGCACTAGCAGAGGGTGTGGTAGAAAGACTATGAAAACTTTGACGCATGTACAGTTGGATGAGGCTGTGTACAAGTGGTTTGCTAAGCACTGCACAGCTGGCCTGACAATTCGTGGCCAGAAATACAAAATGCTGCAAGCCTTGGAATAAAGAATTTTGAAGCGAGTGAAGGGTGGGTTGCAAGGTTCAAGGGTAGGCACAATATTGTGAAGAGGAAAATTGTCGGTGAAAAATTGAGTGCAGATGAAAGCAGTGTAGAACCATTTAAAAAGAAATTAAGAGCATACATTGTGGCAAATAATTTATATTCATATCAAATTTATAATGGAGATGAAACTGGGTTGTATTGGAAGAGTTTACCAGAAAAATCTCTTAGCAATGAGGAGTGAGGGTTGTGTGCCAGGACGTAAGGTCAACAAGGACAGGCTCTTGGCCATGATGTGTGCGAATGCTGACGGAACAGACAATCACATGTGTAATTGTTGGCAAATCTAAGAAACCAAGAGCCTTGCAACATTGCATGGACAGACTGCCAGTCAAATATTATACGTGTAATAAATATTAATATTATAAGTGCCGGACAAACCGGGCTCACGGACCAACCAGGCCAACTTAAAATTATCTGTTGATTTAGGACCTGCCCAAAGCTCTATGGGTGTTAATTGCTTTACAATAATTTAAAAACATCAATGCTATGTACTCAAATAAACCTAATGTACCGCCTTTATATATATAATATATATATATAATATTATATATATATATATATATATATATATATATATATATATATATATATATATATATATATATATATATATATATATATATATATATAAATATGACCGAAAAAGTAAGATTAATAATTCTAACACGAATTTTCTCAATCTTTCGTACATTTCTTTTCACTGTTGGAGGTAATTCAAAAATCAATTCTCCAAAATTCATTTTTATTTCTAGTCTGACGCGACACTTGAGCGCGTTTCGTAAATATATATATATATATGTATATAAATACATATATATATGTATATAAATATATATATATATATATATATATATATATATATATATATATATATATATATATATATATATATATATATATATAAATGTGCATAGGACACTACAAACAGGTGCTAAACATTTCAAGTGTGCTGAATGCAGGGAAAAGATTTAGGAAACGTTCTAGTACAATTAGTCACATGACTGTGCATACGGATGATAAACCTCGTGAATGTTTTGAGTGTGGCAAGGGATTCAATCATCTGCGACTTATAAAAACTCACAGGATTGTGCATACAGCTGATAAACCTCTTGTGTGTCATGAGTGTGGGAAAGGATTCAGATGATGCATTGCAGATGGTGCATTCAGATGATGAACGTTACCTAGTTCCTTCATCTGGGAAGAATGAAGACATATTGGTGCATTTGGATGATAAATAGTACCTAGTTCACTTGATCAGTAGACTGTATATCATACTAACAATAAACATACAACCCCAATGAATTTTCCAGTGAGGTTTGATAGAAATTTACTTCAGGACACAAACTAGAAAAAGTTTGTTACAATTAACAATTTTTGTTTGTGTGAATTTTTTGGTGGATAATATACATTTATACACTAAAGGGACCTAGCCATATTTATTCTTAAATATCTTCAAACTGATATTACTTTGAAATTTAACAATAAAAACATAAGCATTTTTACTATTAACACTGAAAAACAAAAATTGGTAGAATTTTTCAACTAATATTATTGCAAACCCTTTTGATTTGTTTTGTTATAAAGTTAAAGTTCAATATAGTAGGCTAAGCTAAGCTTTGCTAAGCTTTGCTAAGCTAGAACAGAGGATTTTTGGACTTGTAGATTTGTAAACCTCATCCTGTAAACATTCATGTTTCTACATGTTAAACAAGCTACGAGGATGAGGGAAGGGGATGTTCCCTCCATTCTGGATGTTATATTTACAAGGAAAGAGGGAGAGATATTTGTCATTCAGTACCTCCCTCCCTTGGGTAAAAGTGACCATGTCTTTTTGGGAATAAAGTATGCAATGCATTATAATCTGTTAGAAAATAAGCTTGAAGCAGTTGAAAAACCTGATTTGTGGAGAGGTCATTATGGGGAACTCAGATATTTCCTTAAGGAATTTGACAAACACTTGCTGTTAGGACATGAAGTAAATGAGATGTATGTCAAGTTTTGTGAAAAATATGATAAAGGCACAACAAAATTTATTCCAAAGGAGAGATGCAGAACTAGGAAAAGGGGATTTGTTTATAGATGTCATCTGGATTTTTCCGAGTTTCGGAGTTTCCATGATATTTTCTATTTTGATCAAAATATGTATAATGTTAATGTATTTTGATAAATGAGCTTTCCTGTCTACTTAGGTAATGATTCCAAAGATCGTCCTTCCTTTCCTCCCAGGAATCTGGATGTAGCAGGTGCTCAATTGTCAAAAGTGAAAAATTTGGTTTGTCATCCGAATGCACCATATCGGTAATTTTTTTAATAATATTTTAAAAATAGTAAATGGCACTATTTTTGCAAAATCATTACAAGATCTATTATTCTAATAGGGGTTTGATAAAATACAGTAGAATGCCTACTGGTTTTACCTGTAATAGGGTTTGATATAGTTGATTATGGATATATTGTAATGAAATGCTCCTATTGTTAAGAAACACTTTTTTAAAAGAATATTTTGTAATGAGCAGCTCTGAAAATCAGTTGATTACAGATAATGCTACATAATACACTTAATGTGTGTATATGTTACCACAAGTGAGGTATATAATGGTATTTATGAGTAAGATGTAATTGTGTCTTTGACACTGATGAAATTAAGTACTGTGGTTTTATATACTGATAATTAGCTAAAAATATATACTGTACAAGTAAATAAATTATTTTACCTTGCACCGAGATCCACCAAGCCTGTATGGTGTGCGTTTCAGTACTTTGGAAATCTGGAACGATCTGGAATCTCTTATCTGCAATGAAACAATACATATTATTGCACTTACCAAAACATGGATGAATGTAGAAAATAGAGAACTATTAGATGAATATCAAATAAATGGATTTAATCTATTTCACACAGATATATTAGACAAGGAGAGGGAGTAGCCATGTATGTTAGGTAATATTTGAAATGTAGTCTCGAAAAAGACTACATTTCAACAGAAACGTGCCACACACCAGTCACAAGACTGAACCTCATCGAGGCCAAACGTCTAAATGAGAGCATGAACGAGTAAGAAATAATACTTTAACACCTGGCATCATACACATAATGAATGCACCTGCAGACACACAACGAGCACTATCAACATAGCAAAGATTACTCCATAAAAAAAAAATCATTAAATATGATTGACAATGAGATGAAATAATGCACAGTATGTCAATTTTGTGAATTATTTTCATTACTGAACTAGGTTTTCAATGCTTACATTTGCTATTCTTGGCATTCTTTACTTCATATCTGAAGCTTCGTTTTAAGTTTCCACTTCAGACGTGTCTTCCGCAGCTATGCATCTCCGGTTTGCAGCATCAAAATCATCTGCAATAGCTGAATATAATTAATAATATATCAGTGAGATATATATTTATCATTACCTAGTAGTAGTGAACACTAAGAAATAACATAAATCAGCTTTCTAAAGAGATGTTTAATAATACGACACACATGATTTGGAACTTATAACTGGGTTAAGTACTTTGCACATAAGTCTCAAGGAGCCATTAGGAAACCCTGCTTGTGATTAAAATATTATGCTGTTTTTATATACTGTATGTGCAGCACAGTACCTCTCCTCTCAATACACCAGCACTGGCCTTCGCCTCTCAATACACCAGCACTGGCCCTCACCTCTCAATACACCAGCACTGGCCCTCACCTCTCAATACACCACCACTGGCCCTCACCTCTCAATACACCACCACTGCCCCTCGCCTCTCAATACACCACCACTGCCCCTCGCCTCTCAATACACCACCACTGCCCCTCGCCTCTCAATACACCACCACTGCCCCTCGCCTCTCAATACACCACCACTGCCCCTCGCCTCTCAATACACCACCACTGCCCCTCGCCTCTCAATACACCACCACTGCCCCTCGCCTCTCAATACACCACCACTGCCCCTCGCCTCTCAATACACCACCACTGCCCCTCGCCTCTCAATACACCACCACTGCCCCTCGCCTCTCAATACACCACCACTGCCCCTCGCCTCTCAATACACCACCACTGCCCCTCGCCTCTCAATACACCACCACTGCCCCTCGCCTCTCAATACACCACCACTGCCCCTCGCCTCTCAATACACCACCACTGCCCCTCGCCTCTCAATACACCACCACTGCCCCTCGCCTCTCAATACACCACCACTGCCCCTCGCCTCTCAATACACCACCACTGCCCCTCGCCTCTCAATACACCACCACTGCCCCTCGCCTCTCAATACACCACCACTGCCCCTCGCCTCTCAATACACCACCACTGCCCCTCGCCTCTCAATACACCACCACTGCCCCTCGCCTCTCAATACACCACCACTGCCCCTCGCCTCTCAATACACCACCACTGCCCCTCGCCTCTCAATACACCACCACTGCCCCTCGCCTCTCAATACACCACCACTGCCCCTCGCCTCTCAATACACCACCACTGCCCCTCGCCTCTCAATACACCACCACTGCCCCTCGCCTCTCAATACACCACCACTGCCCCTCGCCTCTCAATACACCACCACTGCCCCTCGCCTCTCAATACACCACCACTGCCCCTCGCCTCTCAATACACCACCACTGCCCCTCGCCTCTCAATACACCACCACTGCCCCTCGCCTCTCAATACACCACCACTGCCCCTCGCCTCTCAATACACCACCACTGCCCCTCGCCTCTCAATACACCACCACTGCCCCTCGCCTCTCAATACACCACCACTGCCCCTCGCCTCTCAATACACCACCACTGCCCCTCGCCTCTCAATACACCACCACTGCCCCTCGCCTCTCAATACACCACCACTGCCCCTCGCCTCTCAATACACCACCACTGCCCCTCGCCTCTCAATACACCACCACTGCCCCTCGCCTCTCAATACACCACCACTGCCCCTCGCCTCTCAATACACCACCACTGCCCCTCGCCTCTCAATACACCACCACTGCCCCTCGCCTCTCAATACACCACCACTGCCCCTCGCCTCTCAATACACCACCACTGCCCCTCGCCTCTCAATACACCACCACTGCCCCTCGCCTCTCAATACACCACCACTGCCCCTCGCCTCTCAATACACCACCACTGCCCCTCGCCTCTCAATACACCACCACTGCCCCTCGCCTCTCAATACACCACCACTGCCCCTCGCCTCTCAATACACCACCACTGCCCCTCGCCTCTCAATACACCACCACTGCCCCTCGCCTCTCAATACACCACCACTGCCCCTCGCCTCTCAATACACCACCACTGCCCCTCGCCTCTCAATACACCACCACTGCCCCTCGCCTCTCAATACACCACCACTGCCCCTCGCCTCTCAATACACCACCACTGCCCCTCGCCTCTCAATACACCACCACTGCCCCTCGCCTCTCAATACACCACCACTGCCCCTCGCCTCTCAATACACCACCACTGCCCCTCACCTCTCAATACACCAGCACTGGCCCTCACCTCTCAATACACCAGCACTGGCCCTCACCTCTCAATACACCACCACTGGCCCTCACCTCTCAATACACCACCACTGGCCCTCACCTCTCAATACACCACCACTGCCCCTCACCTCTCAATACACCACCACTGCCCCTCACCTCTCAATACACCACCACTGGCCCTCACCTCTCAATACACCACCACTGCCCCTCACCTCTCAATACACCACCACTGCCCCTCACCTCTCAATACACCACCACTGCCCCTCGCCTCTCAATACACCACCACTGCCCCTCGCCTCTCAATACACCACCACTGCCCCTCGCCTCTCAATACACCACCACTGCCCCTCGCCTCTCAATACACCACCACTGCCCCTCGCCTCTCAATACACCACCACTGCCCCTCGCCTCTCAATACACCACCACTGCCCCTCGCCTCTCAATACACCACCACTGCCCCTCGCCTCTCAATACACCACCACTGCCCCTCGCCTCTCAATACACCACCACTGCCCCTCGCCTCTCAATACACCACCACTGCCCCTCGCCTCTCAATACACCACCACTGCCCCTCGCCTCTCAATACACCACCACTGCCCCTCGCCTCTCAATACACCACCACTGCCCCTCGCCTCTCAATACACCACCACTGCCCCTCGCCTCTCAATACACCACCACTGCCCCTCGCCTCTCAATACACCACCACTGCCCCTCGCCTCTCAATACACCACCACTGCCCCTCACCTCTCAATACACCACCACTGCCCCTCACCTCTCAATACACCACCACTGCCCCTCACCTCTCAATACACCACCACTGCCCCTCACCTCTCAATACACCACCACTGCCCCTCACTTCTCAATACACCACCACTGCTCCTCACCTCTTAATACACCAGCACTATAGCCAGCACCAGAATCTAATCATATTATAAAATATAAGTGTTTACTTACGATAATATTTGCTTGATTGCATGAAGCGTTTGTCTTCTTGCTGACTGCACGGACCACAAACTTCTTCTTCTTGATAGTAGGTGCAGTTTGCATGAAGGGTTTGTCCTCCCGATGACTGCACCAGTACAGATGTTGGTAGAGGCGTTTATGTTGAAGATGATAAGAGTTTCAAAAGTGCTTGTTGCGTTGTGCTGTAGACAGAGGAGCGGCGACTAAAACAGAGGTGGATGTTAGAGGGAGACTTGCCGCACCGTAGGGCGGTGTGTTGTGTTTATGGCGTCAGCTGATCCTTGGTGTTGCGACGAGGCAGTTGTTGTCTGTGTTTAGCTGTTGGTGGCGCCAGGTCTAAATGTGGCGCGGGTCAGATGTGACCCAATTTGTTGGTCGATTGGAGATATTTAGCCAGTGCTTTGACTATTTGGTATTTTTCTTGTAACGAGTGGTCACCGCCTCCTAATATATGCTCGATGGTAAAGGGTATTTTAAGTGAGATAAGTTCTTGTTTGAAATTTACTCTGGCACTATAGTGTCGGAAGCAATGTAGGAGATAGTGTTCGATTGTTTCAGGCACCTGACAGTGGATGCAGAGTTCGTTGATGTCTGTTCTGTACTTAGAGCTGTGTGCTGCTAGTTTGGTGTGTCCCAGCCTTAATCTGGTCATCGCTATATCAATTTCTCTGCTTTTATATCTGACATGTTTCCCATTTCTTTTTAATGGACCCGTAGTACAAAGGTGAGCATGACGTTTTCCATTTCGTCGCAAAATCTTGGGTGATGGTATTTTTGAAGGCTCCTTTACGTGCAACATGGGGAATTGGATGACGGGTAATGTGAGGTGTGTTGTGCATTGCTTTGGCTAGTTGATCTACTAGTTCATTATGGAGAATACCACAATGCGCTGGGACCCATTGGATAGAGGTATCATAACCGTTCAATCGATGTTCATGAAGAAGTTGAAGACATGGGTAAACAAACTCCTTGCACGTTTTTGAAGAGTACGTAATTGCTTGAATCGCACTCTTGGAGTCACTGCAGATTGTATATGTCCCGACTGGTAATGTTGTGATTATTTGGAGAGCTTGATATAAGGCATATAATTCAGCTGTGAAAACAGATAGTTGGTTTGGTAACCGCCATCCCTGCTTGAGATGGTATTCCGGTATCCATACAGCGCTAGTGACCGAGGGTACGTTGTTCTTGATGATGCGAGATCCATCTGTATAAATCGCTGTGGTATTTGGGTAGCAATTTTTCATTGTTGAGAGAAAGACTGAGGCTATGGCTGAGTTTGGTGCAGACTTTGGAATGTTGTCTTCGAGTTGTATTGCTGTATTAGGAGTTGTATAAAGCCAGGGTGGAATAGGGGGAACAGTAAGTTGGGTTTCCGAGTTTTGGAGTAGAGAGAGGTCTATATTGAGGTTATTTGTAGCCCGTGTGAGGAAAGGTTGTGAGTGATTGGTTGGGAAGCGGGGGTTATGTGGGTTAACTGTTGGGTTAATTTTTGATCTGTATGGGTGTGTCTGGTGAGCAGTGGTACAGAGTAACAGATAGTTGGCACACATTATGTCTCGTCTGGTGGCTAGGCTTGTGAGGCCCGTTTCCCCGTAAAGTCCGAGGATAGGAGTGGAACGCATTGCGCCACATATAAGTCGCATGGCATTGTTTTGGATGACCTCTAGGCTCTGTAGGTTAGTAGGCGCAGCCGATGCATATGCTTGGCAACAATAGTCTATTTGGCTGCGAATGTAGGTTGTATAGAAACGGAGCAGGATTTTATGGTGTGCTCCCCAGGTGGTGCCAGTGAGGGCTTTCAGTATGGCGAGTCGGGGTTGTGTCGTCTGTTTAAGGTGTTGAATGTGTGCTGTCCAGGTAAGTGAGGGCGAGTCTAAGTGCATGCCAAGGTATTTATGTTCTCGTACGTGTTGGATGGGAGTGTTGTGTATTGTGAGGGTGGGTAGATGAACGAGTCTTTTTTTAGTGAAAATTTGATAATAGGTTTTGGTAGTACTAACTTGAAGGCCCCATTGTTGTGTCCAATCTATGAGGTGATCAAGTGCTGTTTGCATTGTTGAGACTGTATTAGGTAAGGCGTTGTCTGAATAATACAGTGTTAAGTCGTCGGCGTACGCCGAGAGGTTAACAGGATGGGTGTTAGGCAAATCTGCTAAGAATGCAGCAAAAAGGGTTGGGCTTAGTATGGAGCCTTGTGGGACACCCGTTTGTATTGGGATGTCATCGGAAAGCTCGCCTTGTATATAGACTTTAGAGGTCCTGTTCGTAAGATAAGATTTTAGCCATAAAAGTAATCTTCCCTGTACGCCTAAACGCGCAAGCTTTGCGAGGAGGCAAGTATGAGGAATGCTATCAAAAGCTCCTTTGAGGTCTAAGTAGACAACAAGACAATATTTACTGCTTCTGAGAGAGGTGCGGATTTCATGTTCAAGGCAAAGTATTTGATCGAGTGTGGAGCATTGCGGTCGAAATCCAGCTTGGAGTGACGGTATAATATTATTATATTCTAGATACCATTGGAGGCGAGTATGTACTAGTCTTTCCATGACTTTACTGAGGCATGATAGTAGGGAAATAGGTCTATATGACGCAGGTTGGGATGGGTCTTTTCCTGGTTTAAGGAACGGAAGAATAATACTGGTCTGCCATTGTGAGGGAATATTTCCGTGAGTCCAGCATAGGTTGTAATAGTTTAGGAGAGTACTATGTGCAGTTGATGGGAGATGTTTTATGAGTTCATATGGAATTCCATCCTCTCCAGGTGCCTTGCCAAGAGGTAGGCGGGTTAAGGCTAATTGTAGCTCGCTTAAGGTGTATATGTTGTCGACGCCAGGCATGGGTAGCAGTATGGCACGGTCAATTTCTTGTCTGAGGGGGAGTTCTTGGGCATGAAAGAAGGGTGTTGAGAGGGTAACTTTAAGACATTCAGCAAGAACATTTGCACGCTCCTGAGGTGTTTGACAGAGTGAACCGTTGATCGTCAGGGGGAACGAAGGGAATGTTGGGCGACCTTTAATGCTGTTAAATGTAGCCCAGACTTTTGAATGTGGCGTAGTGGGTGTGAGGCTATCACAAAATTTTGCCCATGATGCTCGCTTTGCTGACAGTATGGTTTTGCAAATGATATTCCATCTTCCAGTACAGACATTAATGACTATCTTTCAGGTAACTATCCACAGTCTCTGTACCTAAAGCCTATTAATTCCACTGACGTCAATGAGATAATCCTTTCCCTTAAAACCAAGTCTGGTGCCCTTGAGGAGATACCAACTTTAATTTACAAAAAAGCCTCCAGATCTTTAGCCCCTGCTATTGCTTTGCTCTTCAACAAGTCACTTGAACTCCAAATCTTCCCAGATATTCTATAAAAAGCGAGAGTAACGCCTGTCCACAAATGTGGTAATCTCACAGATGTTAACAACTACAGACCTATATCTATCCTGCCAAACTTGTCAACAATTTTTGAAAAACTAATCTATAAGCAGCTTTACTCATATCTAGCCAAACTCAATATACTTAGCCCTTGCCAATATGGCTTCAGACCCAAAAAAAGCACTAACGATGCACTTATTAGTATGCTTAACTCGATTCATACAGCTCTTGATAAAAATGAGTTCTCTGTTGGGTTGTTTGTGGACCTGCGTAAAGCTTTTGACACTGTCAACCACCAAAACCTTCTTCTTAAATTACATCATTATGGAGTCAGAGGACACTCCCTACGATACCTCAAATCCTACCTTACTGACAGGCTCCAATATGTTTCTGTGAATAACACAATTTCTCCCACCCTACCCATCAACATTGGTGTTCCCCAGGGCAGCATACTTGGCCCTCTCCTCTTTCTCATCTACATTAATGACCTTCCAAATGCCTCCCAACACCTCAAACCAATTCTATTTGCTGACGACACAACCTTCATTTACTCCAGTCCTGATCCCCTTGCTCTAAATGCCACAGTAAATACTGAGCTAAATAAAGTCCATCTGTGGCTAACTGCCAACAAACTCACCCTTAACATTGACAAAACCTTTTATATTCTGTTTGGCAATAAATCCTCTAATCAAATAAATCTCAAAATAAACAATACCCAAATTTGTAACAAATTAGATGGCAAATTCCTTGGCATTCTCATTGACCACAAGCTTAATTTCCAGGGACACATTCTAAACATATCAAAAAAAGTTTCAAAAACTGTGGGCATTCTTTCTAAGATCAGATATTATGTACCACGCCCTGCCCTGGTGACTCTCTATTACTCCCTTATCTATCCATATCTCAACTATGGTATTTGTGCTTGGGGCTCTACTACCCAAAATCACTTACGTCCTCTAATTACTCAACACAAAGCTGCTATTAGGACAATATCCAATTCTGGCCCCAGACATCACTCGGTACCCCTACTTAAATCTCTGAATATGTTAGACATTAAGTCACTGCACATTCTCTCATGTGTATTATACATATATAAAACGCTAAACTATAATGCCAATCCTGATCTCAAAAGCTTCATAGAAGGTTGTATCAGAACCCATGAGCATCACACCAGAAATAAATACAGTTTTGATATTCCTAGAGTACGACTTAATCAAACTAGAAATGCTCTACAAATCAAGGGGCCCAGAATGTGGAATGACCTTCCCAACCATGTTAAAGACTGTACCTCTCTCAACCAGTTTAAGTTAAAAGCGAAGCTATACCTAATAAATTCCCTGTAACCTACCTTACCCTTCTATTGTCAACCAATGTCTGTTTTTTTTCTTTAAAGAGCGCTGTTTGTCGACATAATTGTATTTGTGCTGCTTTTTCATCTATGTTTTCATTTCTTGTTTTCATTCTACTCATTATGCTCAATTAGTATTAAGCTTGTCATTTAAGTTTATCATGCCCGAAACGCTTTGCGTAATAGTGGCTTTAGGCATTGTATGTACTAGCTATACCTATAAGTTAAACAATCCTTGTAAATATTTATTGTATGTATGTACCTTACCTAAATAAAATTGTATTGTATTGTTGTATTGTATTGTTTTTGGCTTCTGCTGTAGCCCGCCGGAGATTAACCCAGTTCTGTAGGGAGGGTTGACGTCTTTGTTTTTGTATGGCTCGTCGGCGTAAAGCGACTGTTCGTGCACATTCCGCGTTCCACCACGGTTTAAGTGGTTTGTTGGACCTATGTCCTGAAGTTTTCTTGAGCATTTGGGTGGCTGCACAATTTATGGCCGAGGTGATTGTGGACAGTCGCGTGTTGGGGTCTACATCGTCTGTATCTGGGAGACAGACAGTATCAGCCCATTTTTTCTTATCTAGTTTCTTAATGTTCCACTTGGGGAGCGTTAGGGGGTGGGTTGGTGGCTGAAAGTTAGTAAATTTTATAATGAGGGGTTTGTGGTCACTTCCAATATCTGGTCCAGTATGAAACTGTAGTTCTTGTTGAAAGTGTGCAGAGCCAAAGCAGATGTCCAATGAGGCTTCATAATTGGTTCTGTAGTTAAAGTAGGTTGCAAGGTAGGGCGGCGAAAGAAGAATATATGGTGTAGTGTCTAAGTAGTTATATAAATCGGTGCCTGCAGTATTTTGGGTACCTCTACTCCATGTGGGGTGGTTTGCATTGAGATCACCTGTAACAATGATCGGTTGCCGTAGTTGGTTTAGATAGAATTCTAGTTCATTTAAATTTATTGTGCCACCAGGGTTGTATATACCCAGAAAGGATATGTGTGTACCATTGTAGGGTATTAGGCATGCTAAAATTTCTAGCTTACCATTTACAAAATGTGTAAGCGTTACAGGTTTACATGTCATGTTACTCCGTGTTAGGAGGAAAATACCACCACCCATACGGTTTGGTCTGTCCAGTCTCTGCATCTGAAAGTTTTTAAAAATAGGATTTTGTTTAGGGGTGAGCCAGGATTCGGTTATGAAAGCTAAGTCCGGCTTGGATGAGTAAAGGAATTGTTTAAGTTCTGTGAGAGATGTTTTAATGCTTTTTGCGTTCCAAGTCATGAATGTTAGGGGAGCCATTTAGGATGTGTGGGTTATGGATGTGTCTGTTTTCCTTGGCATGCCAGTAGTAGTACGTGTTGGATACCTAGATGTGGATGTGGGCTGTGCCTTACTCTTGGTACTGGCGGTTTGGGTTTGTGGCAAGTCAGCCTGTGGAATGATTTTGGTAAGGCGTGCTAGGGAGTTATTTATGAGTTTTTCTATCATTTGTTCAAACAATGTGTGTCCAGCAATGGTGGCTTTGTTTGGGCGGATGTCAGTGTCTGTAGCTGTTGATGGGATGTCTTTTGGGTCAGCCTCAGGAGTGGGTTGTGTTACTTGTGTAAAGAATTTAGTTAGCAGTCGGTCCAGCGTCTTTTCTAGTGCATTTTCAATGCGCGTGACAACAGTTTCAACAAGATCATTTTCAATGCGAGTGACAAGAGTTTCAACAAGATCAGGATTCAGTTGTGCATTTTGTGAGGGATGGTTGGACCCTGGGGTTGTGGGAGTGTCGGTGACAGATATATCAGGTACAAGCAAAGGCTGTGTTTGAGTGTGAGGTAGTGTTTGATGATGGGCTGTGTTTGGTTGTTTCAGTGCACTACTGTATAGCAGGTTGTTGGTAGGGAGAACCTTAGTTTTTGCTGCTGCTGCTATGTATGAGGGACATTGTTTGAATGTAATGTCGTGGTCGCCACCACAGTTTGAGCAGGTGAGTGTATCTGATGTACAATCTTGCGTGTAATGGGAACCAGAGCATTTCCCACATTTAATGTCTTTGGTGCAGCCTTTCCAGGTATGGTTAAAACCTTTACATTTAAAACACTGAGTGGGACGTGGTATATACACCTCTAGTTTATGGAGGAAGCCATTTAACCAAATCCTCTCAGGGGGGATGTAGTCTAGAAAGGTAAGCAGAGCAGTGCCTGTATCACTCAGTTCTCCGTCTGTTCTTCGCATAAATTTTTTGATTCCATGGATCGGGATGTCATGTGTCTCAAGTTGTGCTTTGATGTCGTCTACACTGATGTCTACCACATGTCGGATTACATATTTTGTTAATCGGTCCCCAAGTGGTTTATAGCACTTGACTTTGTGGCCACAGATGTCAGTAATGTCTGAAAGCTTTAGTTCTTCGCCATGTTTGTGGTCCACTGCGATCAGGTTTTTCTGTTTATTTGGTCTCATATTGTGCACATCGTTCCCGAATATCTTGGGAATGGCATTATATAAGATACTTTGTGCTCGGCTATTTCTGAACACATTTTCCTCTTCGCCATCAAAGGCAATGATGAAAGTTTGCAAATCAGAAGAACTTAGCCTACCTTGGTTGAGCTGTGGAGGTTGATACTGAGGCCGCGTGGTGCCGGCATGGTCTCTGTTTACCTCTGTAAGTTGGCGGCGTTTCGCCTCCAATCTGTTTGCCTTGCTGTGATGTTTGCTGTCTAGGAAAACTCCATCTAACTGACCGCTTTGTTGATGTTCCTGGTGGCGGATGACGCTGTGACGTCACAGGTGAGGGACGCTTTGCGCACTACTCAATCGTCGCTTGAACCCATCATAAGATCCCACGATCGTCGTCGCCCCTAAATCAACACAACCCATCATAAATAGTTTTGTTATTTTTATTATTTTATTTTTATTTATTTTTTTACAAGAAGTTACAATGGAGGTTAACAGAGAATATAGAAAATAAGTTGAATTAACATTCTTGTAAAGCCACTAGCACGCATAGCGTTTCGGGTAAGTCTTTAAACTAACAGTTTTTTTTTATAAATTAACAGTAAAATTGATAAAAAATGTTTCCAGGTATTTTATAGCGTTTCTTTACAGGTACAGATAATTTTAAGTAAAATAATTACAGTAAAATCAACAAAAATGTTGATTTTTGAAATCAACATTTTTGTTGATTTTACTGTCATTTTAATTTGAAGAAATATTGACACAAAAGCAGATCAGAATAATACACAATAAAGAAACAAGGATTACTAGATACATGAGAATAGCATTTCAGGGTTATACATTGGTTCACTGAAGCACAATATGAGGATCATTTCGAGGAAAAGTTTCAAGGAATAATGCAGTAGAAAATGCACTCAATACAACAACCATGATATCAAATGATATCTAAGATTACAATGTTAAAGTATGGCTTAGGTACAAATATTGGGGGATTGAGTAGCACTAGATACAGTGTGAAGATAAAGCCCATGGTAGAAAACTATGAAGATGAAATTAGGTACTTTTTGGTTTTATTTTTGAATATGGCAAAAGTTGGACAGCTTTTCAAATCATTAGGGAGTAAGTTCCATAGACTAGGTACCTTTATTTACATAGAGTGTTTACATAGATCAAGTTTGACTCTGAGGATATCAAAGAGATATTTATGTCTGGTGTGGTGGGCATGTGTTCTATTACATCTGTCCAGGAAGAGTTTCAGAACAGGGTTTGCACTTAGAAAAAGGGTTTTATAAACGTAATTTACACAGGAGAATGTGTGAACTGAATTTATGTTTAGCATGTTTAGGGATTTAAACAGAAGAGCTGTGTGTTGTCTGAAAGTAGAGTTAGTTATTGTCCTGATAGCAGATTTTTGCTGGATGATGATGGGGCTGAGGTAGTTTGCAGAGGTTGAACCCCAAGCACAGCTACCATAAGTAAGATAGATAAGTGCATAATAGAGTGAGAGGAAAGCAGAGTAGGGTACATAATATCTGATCTTAGAGAGTATCTTAGAGAGTATACCAATTGTTTTAGAAACCTTTTTAGTTATGTGTTGTATATGGGTGCTGAAGTTGAGTCTCTTGTCTGAGTACAGGCCAAGGAACTTTCCATCATTTTTATTGCTAATGTTTACATTATCTATCTGAAGCTGAATTGCATTTGTTGATTTGCTTCCAAATAAGATGTAGTAGGTCTTTTCTATGTTTAGTGTGAGTTTGTTGGTTGACATCCACAAGTAGACTTTTTTTAAATAATTGTTTACAACCTTATTTAACATGAGTGGGTTGGGGTCAGAGTAGATGAGTAGTATCATCAGCAAACAATATAGGTTTAAGTATGTTAGAGACATTAGGGAGATCATTGATGTATATAAGAAACAGGAGGGTCCTAGGATGCTGCCCTGTGGCACCCATACAGTTATTGGTAGAGTGGGAGAGGTTATATCATTGATGGCTACATATTAGTGTCTGTTACTAAGATAGGATCGGATATAGTTCAGGGCAAGGCCACGGATTCCATATTGGTGGAGTTTAAGTAAGAGGTAGTTATGGTTAACAGTATCAAAAGCCTTTCTCAGGTCAATGAAGATTCCAATTGGAAACTCACTTTTGTCGAGGGCTGAGAAGATTAAGTCAAGCAGACTAACAATACCATCATTGGTACTCTTTTGGGAGCGGAAGCCAAACTGACAAGGACTTAGTATATTGAATTTTATAAGGGAGTAGAGCTGTTTGTAAAAAAAAAAAATATTTCTGATAATATAGTTAGATTTGATATGGGTCTGTAATTATTTATGTCTGCCGTGTTACCTCCATTATGAACTGGCGTTACTCTTGTTTTTTTAAGGATATCAGGGAAGGTATGACACTCTAGGGATTTATTGAACAGCAATGCTATGGGTGGTGCAAGGGCATGGGGGGGCACTCCTGTATACCATCGATGGTATTTCACTAATGTTCCCCGCTTTGGTTTTTAGCGAGTGAATGATGGACACAACATCTGTAGGGCTGACCGGAGAGAGAAGAGAGTTTGGATAGCTGCCTGAAAGATATGTGGTAACATATGTCTGAGTCTCTGGGATTTTTCGGGCAAGGTTAGCACAAATCGATGAAAAGAAGCTATTAAATTCAGTTGTTTCAAGATCTGTTGCAGGTACTCACCTAGTTGTACTCACCTAGTTGTACTCACCTAGTTGTGCTTGCGGGGGTTGAGCTCTGGCTCTTTGGTCCCGCCTCTCAACCGTCAATCAACAGGTGTACAGGTTCCTGAGCCTATTGGGCTCTATCATATCTACACTTGAAACTGTGTATGGAGTCAGCCTCCACCACATTGCTTCCTAATGCATTCCATTTGTCAACCACTCTGACACTAAAAAAGTTCTTTCTAATATCTCTGTGGCTCATTTGGGCACTCAGTTTCCACCTGTGTCCCCTAGTGCGTGTGCCCCTTGTGTTAAATAGCCTGTCTTTATCAACCCTGTCGATTCCCTTGAGAATCTTGAATGTGGTGATCATGTCCCCCCCTAACTCTTCTGTCTTCCAACGAAGTGAGGTTCAATTCCCGTAGTCTCTCTTCGTAGCTCATACCTCTCAGCTCGGGTACTAGTCTGGTGGCAAATCTTTGAACCTTTTCCAGTTTAGTCTTATGCTTGACTAGATATGGACTCCATGCTGGAGCCGCATACTCCAGGATTGGTCTGACATATGTGGTATATAATGTTCTGAAAGATTCCTTACACAAGTTTCTAAAGGCCGTTCTTATGTTAGCCAACCTGGCATATGCTGCTGATGTTATCCTCTTGATATGAGCTTCAGGGGACAGGTCTGGCGTGATATCAACCCCCAGGTCTTTCTCTCTCTCTGACTCTTGAAGTATTTCATCTCCCAAGTAATACCTTGTATCTGGTCTCCTGCTTCCTACCCCTATCTTCATTACATTACATTTGCTTGGGTTAAACTCTAACATCCATTTGTTCGACCATTCCTGCAGCTTGTCCAGGTCTTCTTGAAGCCTCAAGCTGTCCTCCTCTGTCTTAATCCTTCTCATAATTTTGGCGTCGTCAGCAAACATTGAGAGGAATGAGTCTATACCCTCTGGGAGATTATTAACGTATATCAGAAACAGGATAGGTCCAAGCACAGAGCCCTGTGGGACTCCACTGGTGACTTCACGCCAATCTGAGGTCTCACCCCTCACTATAACTCTCTGCTTCCTATTGCTTAGGTACTCCCTTATCCACTGGAGCGCCCTACCAGTTACTCCTGCCTGTTTCTCCAGCTTATGCATCAACCTTTTATGGGGTACTGTGTCAAAGACTTTCCGACAGTCCAAAAAAATGCAGTCCGCCCATCCTTCTCTTTCTTGCTTAATCTTTGTCACCTGATCATAGAATTCTATCAAGCCTGTAAGGTAAGATTTACCCTCCCTGAACCCATGTTGATGGGTTGTCACGAAGTCTCTTCTCTCCAGATGTGTTACTAGGTTTTTTCTCACAATCTTCTCCATCACCTTGCATGGTATACAAGTTAAGGACACTGGCCTGTAGCTCAGTGCCTCTTGTCTGTCACCCTTTTTAAATATTGGTACTACATTAGCAGTCTTCCATACTTCTGGTAGGTCTCCCGTTTCCAGTGACCTACTATACACTATGGAGAGTGGCAAGCAAAGTGCTCCTGCACACTCTTTCAATACCCATGGTGAGATTCCATCCGGCCCAACAGCTTTTCTCACACCCAGCTCCAATAGGTGCTTCTTGACCTCATCTCTTGTAATTTCGAACCTTTCCAAGGTCACCTGGTTTGCTGCCACCTCTCCTAGCGCCGTGACTTCTCCCTGTTCTATTGTAAAGACCTCCTGGAACCTTTTGTTGAGTTCTTCACACACCTCTTTGTCATTCTCTGTGGATAAGGATAAGGATAGGATAAGCTTATCTCAAGGATAAGCTGCATAGACGGCAGCTGGAGCAGCGAAGCCACGAACGCCACAGGCATAGGGAAAGAACACAGGCAGGCTAGTCGCAAGAACACGGCTGACAACCCGGGACACCGTCACCCGCGAACAGGGAAGAATGGTACTGGATCAACTCAAAGCACGCCCCGGACATAAAGGTCGTGGCACGCAAATAACAGCGGAGTGCCGCCACTGAACAAAACACGACACACCCACGACCCTACCAACCAAAGCACCAATAACACAAGGACCCCTCCGGAACGCAGCAGCCCCCCTCCCGTGCCAGAAAAGATGGAGAATGCTGCCACCGAACAACCAAAACGCCAAAACCGAAAGAACAGAAAAAACCCCTGCGGAGGAGCAAGAAGTCCAGCCACCCGACTCCCCAGAGGCAAACGCCAACAGGAAAAAGAGCTGACGAAAAAACAAACCGGAACCGAAGGGGCACCACCAACCGAGGAGAAGACAGAGCACGCTTACCAGAGACCAGGACGGTTCAAGCGGCGCACAAACAGGCCGGAAGTGAAATAACGCACGAGACAGCGTACTAACGGTGCAGAAGCAACACCAAGAACGAAAGAAAGCCGAAGTGGCTCCGCAAGCGCTGCACGAACGAGGCGACAGTATGTGGCAAAACGACGGCCCCCAACCCCCACCAGAAAAAAACAAGCCGACGCTAACAACTGCAGCCACCTAAGAAGGGACAGGAGGAAAAGGAAGGACCGCCAAAATACCCCATACTACCGCCAAGAAGAAGTAAGGAGGTGGGACACCTACCACTAAGCCACCCGACCACCAACCGAGGTGAGACACGCGAAGCAGCCCCGACAAGGCACCTCCGAGCGCAAGAAAAGGCGGAATTGCAGGAAGATCTCGGGCACGACCACCAAAGTCCAGGTGGCACAAAGGAGATGAAACGTCTGCCGAACAGAAAGCTTCCAATGCAAGCAAGCCCGCCAGGAGATCAGAAATAACGGGTCCAATGCAAGACATGGCAAGACTCTGAAAAACCAACCGGCAGGGCAAGCCAGGAAAGCCGAAGAAAGCAGTAAGGATTGCCACCAGAACAGTACCCGAACCAAAGGGTACGAGCAATGAAAACAAACCAAGACACATAAGTGCACTATAGTACACAGGCTGAAATAACGCCCAAGAAGCCAAGGAACGCACGAAGAACACCCTTGCGGCAGAGGAGGAAACAAAGGAAATGCACAAGGAAGGGAAGCGGTAAAAACCGCCCCTCCCCCCCCCCCCCATAGCAGCAAGAGCAGGCAAAACCGACCAAAGGAGATGCCAGGGAAGCGACTGGGGAAAAGCAGGATGAAAAGAGCCAAAGCTCAAACCCCAGGAAACAACCAGGAGTGGATAATCAGGCAAGGACAGGATCCCACGCACATGAAAGGTCCAAGCCAGGGACCCGAAGGCCATGAAAATTAACAACCAAATCCCCAGACGCAAACCCAAGGTACAAAACAGCAGCAAAGGGCCACACCACAACCGGACACAGGAAAAAGGACACCCCACCACAAAACACGTTACCAATGCACACGTGCAGCAGCAACGTGCACCACCGCAACATGTAAGTAGCAACCTGCTTCTGCAAAGGCCGACCCCAGACAGGGCCAATGGAGACACGACAGAACCCAGCAGGCCCAAGAACCAGCACACCCGGTGACCGACGGCGGAGATACCAGCCCGATACCTGATGGATGGGGTTCAGGGAGTTCACTTACTCCCAAGCCCGGCCCGGGGCTAGGCTTGACTAGGGAGAGGTTGGCCCACCAGGCTGTTGCTTGGAGCAGCCCGCAGGCCCACATACCCAGCACAGCCAGGATGGGCCAGAACCTCTATCCGAAAACAGGCTAGTGTTCCTTGGAAGTCCATGGATGTACCGGCAAAACGGCGGATGCTCGCAGGTAGGACGTGTAACAACCGCAGACCTCTGATGGTTATACAGTGTTCCCCGATTGTGCCTATCCTGAGGTTATCTTGAGATGATTTCGGGGCTTTAGTGTCCCCGCGGCCTGGTCCTCGACCAGGCCTCCACCCCCAGGAAGCAGCCCGTGACAGCTGACTAACTCCCAGGTACCTATTTACTGCTAGGTAACAGGGGCATTCAGGGTGAAAGAAACTTTTGCCCATTTGTTTCTGCCTCGTGCGGGAATCGAACCCGCGCCACAGAATTACGAGTCCTGCGCGCTATCCACCAGGCTACGAGGCCCCTCCTAATATGCTGCCTATGGTGCCTATGTCACCACTGCACTCCACTGGAACTATCCCACAAGTTTTTCCATATAGGCGGGACCCAAGAGCCAGAGCTCAAACCGCACAAGCACAACCAGGAGAGCCCTACCAGGTGAGTACATAACCAGCACCACAACCCACACACCCCATAACACGAAAGATGTGGGTCCCCTGAATGACACTAGCATGGGTACGTTGGACATGCACATGAGTGGGACTGGAAGGGTTGAAAAGGGACAGTCACTGGTGTGCTAACGTCTCATTCGTACATAAATATACCCAAATAAAGACAGGTATATAAACATCGCATCCATGCAGCGCCCAGCCAAAAGACGCCAGACCACAGAAACTCACCTGTCAAACGGAGGAACGAACATGTCACGACCCAACAGTGCCCAAAAGATCCTTTGAGCACCGCTAGGTGAAAAAGCCAGAGTCGGACACGCAGGAGAGCAGGGTAGAGGCGAAGGAGGAGGCCCACACCCATGACACAAGGAAAACCGCGGCGTCCTCCCCACAGCTGGAATCTATGACACTCCCGGAGCGAAGGGGCACATACCGGAGAAAGGGAGAAGAGCGAGAGGCAAAAACACCCGAGTAAAAAGGGCGCAAAACACCAACACTGAAACACATCGCCCAGACCAAAACAAACTCCACGGCGCATGCGCATGACACGCTGGCCGAACCGCACAACCTGCTCTGCGGGAAGGCGCCAACCAGGACAACTGCACTAGAAAAGTAGCCATAAGAGGAAGCAGTAACAACAAAACCAGCAAACTAAGCAAAGACAAAGAGCCCAAAAGGGAACCCAACTGGGCCACGAGTAGCCCAACTGGGCTACAAGTAGCCCAATACGGCGACCCGGACTAGGAGCCAACAGACGTTCCAATAATACGGGAAGTAGCAAAAACCTTCCCGAACCCTCGAGAACACGGAAGCAAACACCAGTCTCGAAGGCACACAAAGGCACAGTCGCACCCGAGACCAGAAGTCATGTAGAACTCCAAGAACGGGAAAACATGACGAAGACACCGTCCCGAAAAGGGGGAGGCATCCACCCACAGGACGGAACTAACCGACTCAAAGGAACCAAGGAATCGAACCCGGGGAGGGGTTGATGCCCAACAACAACACGTACGGCGAGTGGGGAGGAAAAACCCCACTCCGTGTAACCACAAGCCCCGCCTAGAGGTCAAGAAAAACCCCCCACGGGGTCTTACAGGGCCAAAGCCCCCCCCCCCCCCAAGTCAGCCCCAGGAACCCACACGACAGGCCCCAGGGGTCAAGCCGTCTCCCCAAAGCCCCGGCCGTACCAGAAAACCGGGGCAGCTGCATTTTTACAAAAAATACTAAGGAAGGCAGCCCACTGGCAGACTCTTACAACACAGCTGGAGGAACAGGCTCAAATGCCCCCGTCACTACCCCAGAAGGGGAATCCCCGAGACTGCCTGAGTCTCAAAACCATCGAACCCCGCCCCGAACCCACAGACGGTAAGGAACCGGATGTAGGCAGGACGAGGGCATCCAGGGGAAAGACAAGGGGGCATAGAAGGAACCGAAGCAACCAACACCCCCAAGTCCCAACACGAACCAAAACGGGGCAGCCCCGAGGCTCCCGGGGAGTAAACAAACGAGAACGTTGCCACAACCAAGGCTCAAAGTGCAACGCCCCTGCTGCCTGCACCCGCTTAGTCAGCACAACTGGGTAACCGAGCCACAACGAGCAACAAAACTCGCACGACTCCGGGTCGAAGGGGTCACCGACCCCACAGGCAGCAGACGGAGGCAAACAGAGAGTCACCCTGAGACAAGGGGTGAGAGCAACCCTCAAACTCGCTGGAAGCGAAGGGGGGGGGGGGACTCCGAGGTCACATTCATCGGACCTGCACGCCCCCAGTGAATTCCCAGGGTCCCGAGCGTTTACTTTAATAGGACTCGTGCTCAGGTAATCCCAGGCAGGGTACTGCTAACCGGCGTCCAAAGCTACCAAACAACTTTCTAAGCACTGAACCCCCGGGACGTGTACACTCACGGGGACCTAGCAGGGGGAACCACCAGAATAATACTCGGAACACAAGGAGCACAGGAGGCAAGAACGAAGGCAGACCCCCCACCAGGTAGATAAACAAAAATAAAAAGAAAACCCTGCAAGAGGACAGCATACCCAGGTGGAACAGACCCGGCCGCCATATAGGTGAAAACAAGCTGCAAGCTGTGCAGCTCCTTGCGCCCCACCAGTGCAAAACTGCCCCTTTCCCGAAGGCGAACAAGGGAGACAGAACACCCGAGCACACAAAGGGCGGCCGAAAACCAAGCAGTAAACGGCCAAGCAGGGGCAGAAACCAAGGAACTTGTGGAAGGTGGCCCCAAGGGCAGTACATACAGGGCACCTAGGGAAGGGAACCCTAGGCGCATGCAGCCCGAGTACTGGAGAATCACTCCTGGCTCACGCACCACCTAGAAAACAGACACCACACTCTAGGTACAGTGCTGAAACAACCACTGGAGCCGGAGCACATAACCGCTGCCTATAGCATCAGTCGAAGAACTGATGGGTGGATAGCTGGCGTGAGAGGTCTGGGGCTCCCCCTCCCCAGACAGCGGCGCGGTGACGTGACGTCATATTAGTTTGCTTGTTTTCTGTTGGGGAGTTCTATCCACTAGTTCAGCTTTTGGTAGCAATTTTAACCAGAAAAGGGGTTTGTTTTGGAATGTTTACCTTTCTGGATGCTTGACCCGGTCGATGGCAAACATAGAATGCTTCCAACCACACGGGGGTTTCTATAGGCTATTGCTCCCCTTGCCTCTCTGAGGGGGCCAGGTTCAGGCCGTGGTCCCCGGTAGGCCCTAGAAATCCATACACATGACTGATGCCAAAGTCTGACATTAGCATATCAGCCTGGTATAGCTCCGGGGAGCCGACGGAGCTCCCCCCAGAAAAGGATGATACCTAAAGATGACAAGCATAGACTATTACATTATGGAGTCAGTAGTTCTAGCAATAATATGGTAGTTTAATTGCATTAAGCAGAATAAAAATATTAAATTGAAATATAACAATTTATTTTTATATTTATTTATTTAAAAACAAGAAGGTACAGTGTGGTCTGAGAGCACATAATAATAATAATGTTGTTATTCTTATATTTTTGGAAAGCCACAAACATGCATTCCATCTTAAGCAGTTACTTAATCTAACAGATAAGGCCAAGACTATCAATAGCTACATTGTAGCAAAATTTGAGTTCATCATAATAACTACAATATAAATTGAAGGTATTGATAACACCGGTGAAGTTGCATGTCTTAAGTACTAAAATGCTTTAATACTCTTAGTTACAGTTAGTAGTGGACAGTGACCTTGAAAGTTCAGACAATTGTCAAGCAAGTTGTATATAATAATTACCAAGTCATAAGTATGAGCCAAGTATTACACCTTAATTAACAATTCAAATAAATATATTTATTTAAGCTCTGTCATTAGTTTATTTATATACAAGAAGGTATATTGCGTCGATAAAGTGCATACATTGGAGTTTAAGTATAAAATTCTTGCAAAGCCACTATCATGCATAGCATTTTGGGCAGGTGCTCGAGGTAACTTTAAAGGTAACAGAATTAATCATTATAACTTTATTACAAACTGATATAATTGATTATAAACAATATATTTACCAAGTAAACTCTGGTAAAAGTATTGTTGGAGTTGAATGTCTCATGCTACCTCACTCACCGAGTTTAGTACTTAAGTAAATATCAAAAGATGGAATATAGCCGGTGAGATAATGTAGCACCGTCAAAAGTGCGGGATATTCAAAAAGCGCTAAATATCACTAAGGATGCCAATACAAAAACAAAAGCACATAAGGTGAACAACGTCAAAGGCATCAGATTCATCAAAGATTGTATCAAGGGATAGGTGACGGCAAGAGACTGTCAGGAAGCAAGACGCACACACACATGCTCGAAGTCAGGACATTCTACAATGATATGCACGACCGTAAAAGCCACAATGCATTTTGGACAATAAGGAACAGGGTGGTGCTCTATTAAGTGCCTGCACGTTAACGGTGCTGCGCTGAGTTTACAGTATTGTGAAATTCCCCCGGTGCGCATGAAATAAAGTGTTCCCAAAAAATTATTATTTCTTCGTAAAATGATAAATTCCCTTCCCTCAACATGTCTATGTAAAAATAAATAGAAAATTCCACTTACTTTGGCTGTGGGGACGTGGACAAGGTGAGCTGTGACATCATCAGGACCTGGTTGCCCGTGCGTGAATCGCCCAGACACAGTCGTGCGGGCCATTCAAGCACCGGGTATTGCCACAAATATATTTTCAATTATTTGTTTTATGTAAACCAATGCGGTTTTAATAGATTTTTTTATTGTATATGATGCATATTTGTGTCCTTTACAATATATATACAGTAAAACGTTCATAATGTTCCATGGAACTGTGATACATGTGTCAGTAATGTGTCCACAGTAAATGTTTATTGTCGCAATAATACCTGTTAAAAATTCACTAAAATTACAATATGTACAGTTTCACACACTATTTACACAGTAACATACTGTATTACACACTCAGTACATCGGAAGTGAGTAATAATCAACGAAGTAGTCCATGGTACTCAGCGCGACTTCGCTCTCAGTGCACCAGGTACAAATAAATTTTCGCTTCCTGTTTCTTATGTACATTTCTTATGAAATGTACTCACGTACACCCTTGGCTTTAGTACTTGTAGGTTGTATGTAGCCAAGCTTGTAAAGTAAGTAATTATCAAAAGAAGGCACCAAACCGGGAAGGCTATGTAGTACCAACAAATGTGCGGAATAGTCAGAGGGTGCTAAATATCACCAAGGATGCCAATACGAGAGCAAAAACGCATAAGGCGAACGATATAAAAAATATCCGAGTCACCAAGTATTCTATTGAGGGACAGGTGACCGTGAGGGGCGGTTGGAAAGCACGACACACGCTCGTCCTAGAAGTCAGGACATTCAAGAAGGATATGCACGACTGTAAGAGGGACAATGCAATTAGGACAATAAGGAGCAGGGCGACGCTCCATCAAGTGACCATGGGTTAAGCGAGTATGGCCAATATGCAACCTCGCCAGAGCCGTTTCCCATCGCCGGTTACAGTGGTAGGAGGATGGCCACGAGGAAACAACATTTAAGAGTACGTAGTTTGTTACCAGTACCAGACGACCAAGAAGCCTGCCAACGGGTAAGGATGGAAGAATGGATAACCGGGTAAAAGTCGGAATATGGAATACCTTTACGAGAGATGGGACAAGAGCGGACAGCTTCCTTGGCAGCAGCATCCACACGCTCATTTAAAGAGACACCAATATGGCTGGGAACCCAACAAAACTCAACTGACTTAAATTCACTGTGAACAAGAAACAACCAATGCTGGATCTCGACAACTACTGGATGAACCAGATTAAAGGACCTGAGAGCCATGAGGGCACTACGAGAGACAACAACAATTACAAAGGAAGACTGACAACGAGAAAGCAGAAGACGAAGAGCATAGAGAATAGCATCTTCACAGCGGAGCTCTATGCTAGTCTCCAGAGGTAAACGACACATATAAGTGAGATCAGGAAAAACAACAGAGTAGCCATCACCGTCCGCAGACTTAGACCCATCGGTGAAGACAGAAACGTAGTGGGAGTGAGAAGAAAAGTGCTCAAGGAAAAGGCGTTTTAGAACCGTAGGAGGGATAAAAGCTTTAGTGATGCGGGTCAAGGATGTACAAAACTGCGGAAGGGGGACTCTCTATGGGGGCAAAGAAGAACAACATGAGGAGAAACATTAGAAATACGAACGGAAAGAGAAGCCTGTAAGCGAGATAACCAGACAGAAAGAGGGAGGTGGTGATGAGGAACAGGAACCGCAGGAGGGGTAAAAGTTAAAGTACGACAGAGGCAAGAGGAGGGATGTTGCAAGGACCGTGCAAGATAGCGAAGACAGTAGAGATCACGGCGGTCCCGGAGAGACAGGAAGCCAGTGTCAACATACAAGCTGAGGACGGGAGTCGAACGAAAGGCACCAGAGCTGAGCAGCAGCCCAGTATGGTGCAAAGCATTAAGGTAAGGTAATTATCAAAAGAAGGCACCAAACCGGGAAGGCTATGTAGCACCATCCAAGTGCGAAATAATCAGATGGCGCTAAATATCACCAAGAAAGCTAATATGAGAACAAAAACGCATAAGGCGAACGATATCAAAAGTATCCGATTCACCTATAATTCTATCGAGGGACAAGTGACCGTGAGGGACGGTCGGAAAGCAAGACACACGCTCGTCCTGGAAGTCAGGACATTCAACAAGGAAATGCACAACTGTAAGAGGGACAATGCAGTTCGGACAATAAAGAGCAGGGCGGCGCTCCATTAAGTGACCGTGGGTTAAGCGAGTATGGCCAATGGCCAACCCGCAGCTGTGCCAAAGCAGTTTCCCACCGCCGGTTACGGTGGTAGGAGGAAGGCCACGGGGACACACTATGTTTGAGTGTACGCAGCTTGTTACTAACCACAGAGGACCAACAACCCTGCCAACGGGCAAGGATGGAGGAATGAATAACAGGATAAAAGTCGGAATAAGGAAGACCTTTACAGGAGATGGGACAAGAACGGATAGCGTCCTTAGCGGCAGCATCCGCACGCTCATTGAAAAAAACACCAATATGGCTGGGAACCCAGCAAAACTCTACCGATTTAAATTTACTAGAAATAAACAGCTATTGCTGAATCTCGATGACCACTGGGTGGACAGGATTAAAGGATCCAAGAGCCATGAGGGCACTACGAGAGTCAATGACGACCACAAAGGAGGAATGAGAATGAGAAGGCAAGAGACAGAGAACATAGAGAATAGCATAAAGTTCCGCCGTAAAGACGCTAGCCTCCGAAGGGGAAGCGACACATATAAGTATGGTCAGGAAAAACAACAGAGTAGCCCACACCGTCTGCAGGCTTAGACCCATCGGTAAAGGTGGAAATGGTGAGAGTGCGAAGAAAAGTGTTCAAGGAAGAGGCTTTTCAGAATTGTAGGAGGGGTAAAGGCTTTAGTAATACAAGTCAAGGACGTACAAAACTTGGGAAGGGGGACTCTCCACGGAGGCAAGGAAGGAACAATATGAGGAGAAACATTAGAAATATGAACAGAAAGAGAATCCTGCAAGCGAGATAACCGGACAGAAAGTGGGAGACGATGGAGAGGAACAGGAGCTACAGGAGGAGGAAAAGTCAAAGCACGACAGAGGCGAGAGGAAGGATGCTGTAAGGACCACGCAAGATAGCGAAGACAGTAGTGATCACGGCGGTCCTGAAGAGAGAGAGAGCCAGTGTCAACATACAAACTGAGGGCAGTAGTCGAACGAAAGGCACCAGAGCTGAGACGCAACCCAGTATGGTGCAAAGCATCAAGACGGCGAAGAGTAGAAGGAGAAGCAGACGAGTAAGCTGGGCAACCATAATCGAGTTTAGACAGGACGAGAAAGGAGTGCAAACATAGGAGCGTGCGTCTACCCGCTCCCTAAGAAGTATGGGACAAAACCTTAAGTAGGTTAAGGGCCTTAGAGCACTCAACCCGGACGTAAGAGATATGGGCTGACCAAGACAAACGAGTGTCAAAGACTAACTCCAAGAGCTTTGCGGAATCCCTGTACACAATGGGATGACCATAAAGCGACAAAGAGGGACGAAGAACGACATGCTTCCGAGTAAGTCATAGCACAAGTCTTAGATGCAGAGAACTTGAAGCCATGATCAGTGGCCCAAGACGACACGGCATCAATCGCAAGTTGAAGCCGGCGTTGAAGGAGAGACGAGTCATCACCCTGACAGCAAAAGGTAAGATCATCGACATAGAGAGCGGAGAAGATGACCGAAGGAAGAGAGGAAAGAAGACCACTGAGGGCAACCAGAAAAAGAGTAGTGCTCAGAACACTACCCTGGGGCACACCTCCGTATTGCTGAAAAGAGGCAGAGAGAGCAGTACCAAGCCGCACCCGAAGGGAACGACGAGAGAGGAAGCTACAGAGAAAGAGAGGGAGATGACCACGAAGGCCAAAAGAATGAAACTGGGATAGAATATGATATCGCCAAGTGGTGTCGTAAGCCTTTTCCATGTCAAAAATAACAGCAACAACGGAGGTCTTCGCAGCAAAAGCAGTACGAATATAGACCTCCAAGTTCACCAGGACATCTGTCGTGCTGCGGCACTTCCGGAAACCAAATTGAGAAGGGAAGAGGAGGTGATGGTGTTCTAGGAACCACATCAGACGAACGTTAACCATACGTTCAAAAGAGTTTGCAGACAACTTGTGAGGGCAATAGGGCGAAAGTCCTTAAGGGATGTTCCCAGAGACCCTAGTTTGCGAACAGGGAGGACAACGGCATCGAGCCAGTCCTCAGGGACTAACGAAGACTCCCAGATCCGATTATACACTCAGTAAATACCGAGACGTGCACGGAGGGAGATGGCGAAGCATCTCATAATGAATACCATCGGAGCCCGCCACCATAGAACCGCAGAGGGCAGAACGAAGCAAAACGAAGTTCAGAGAGAGAGAGAGAAGGGATTGTTATAGGGAAGCCGAAGATGAGTGCAGAAATCCAAAGGACGAGACTCAAGGACAAGTTTATGAAGAAGGAAAGATTGGGGAAGATGAAGACCAGAGCTAACAGAAGAAAAGTGGGAACCCAGTTTGGTAGCGACCTGCAACGGATCCGCCACATGAGTACCATGGAGGTGAAGGACCGGTGAAACATCGGGAACAAACTTGCCCGCTATCTTGTGGATACGCTTCCAGATCTGTGGCAGAGGAGTTCCGGACGTAATGGAGGAGACATAAGATGCCCAACATTCACGTTTAGCCGTACGGATGGCCCAATGGGCCACCGCACTCGCCTTCTGAAAGAAAAGAAAAGAATCGGCCGTCTGCTGACGGCGGTGTCTCTTCCAGGCTGCACGCTTACAGCGGACAGCCCAAGCACAGTCTGCATTCCACGAGGGAACGCACTTCCGTGGACCCCGAGAGGAAGAGCGAGGAATAGAGTGGAGGGCAGCGTCGAAGACAGTGACCTCTCCCTTCAGCCTCTCCCTTGCTCTCTCCTTTTTCATGACAGTGAAATTGATTTGGGATTGACAGAGACAGTAGCACTAAGGGTAAAGAGGTTCCAGTCCGCTTTTGCAAACTGCCACCTAGGGAAGGAGAGGGGAGGGCGAAAAGAGAAAAAGGAAACATGGATGGGGAAATGGTCACTGCCATGGAGGTCATCAAGAACCTGCCACGTGAGATCTAAGTAAAGAGAAGAAAAGCTAAGAGAAAGATCAAGACAGGAAAGGGTGCGAGTCCGAGAGTCCAAATGCATGGGCTCACCAGAATTCAGAAGTGAGGAGAAACGGCTCAAGAAGGCGACCCTGGGTGTTCGTCAGAACATCACCCCAAAGGGAATGACGACAATTGAAATCAACCAGCAGGAGCACAGGCTCCGGCAAGGAGTCCAGTAAGTGTTTCAGATCAGGAAGAGAAAGCGGGACACTCGGGGGGAGATAAATGGAACAGTGTACCATTTCCCCACAAAGATACGAGCAGCAGAAGAATGGAGAGACGAAGGAAAAAGTAAGGGGACAAAGGGAACATCAGAGCGAATCAAGAGAGCAGAAGAGTTAGGAGCCCCAGCAACAGCTGGGGGGGGGTGGGGGGGTGGGGGGGGGAGAGGAATAGCCACGAAAGCTACCAGGACGAGCACCAAGCATTGGCTCCTGGAGACATACACAAAGGGGCAAAAACCGCGAAATCAGAAGTTGGAGTTCAAGGAAATTGGCGTAATAACCTCGAACGTTCCATTGAAGAATAGACATCGCCGAGAAGAGAAAGGACAACAACAGAGAACAAGGAAGAAACAAAGGCGAAAGAGCAACACAGCACGTTAAAGAATGTCAGGGTCGGGATCAGGGTCAGCAAAGTCAGGGTTAGGGGGCATGGTTAAACTGAGCAAAGACGGAGGGAAGGAAGCGGGAGAACAAATCAGAGGTGGACGGGCGGGGTCCTGAGGAGGAGGAGGAAGAGGAGGCGGCAACCGAGAGTAGCAGTCAAGGACAGCAGCAGGAAGAGGGGGAGGAGAAAGAGGGGAGCGCACCTCAGCAAGGGCAGCAACCGAGAGGGAAGCGGGGGCCAAAGAAACCTCCATATTAGGAACAGGGGGCGCAACCACCGAAATGAGAGGGGATGGAGCAATAGAGGCAAAAGTAGGGGCCGAGGAAGAAAGCGAAACCTTCTTACCCGCCGGGGAAGAGGAAGGAGAGGAGCCAGGCTTACGCTTCTGACTTAGAGACAGGTGCCCCAGCAACTACGTACCGGGCAACGGATTCTAGCGTCTCAACGGGAGAAGCTGAACGAGAGCGCACACGACGACCGTTTGGAGAGCGATGGACACCAGCCTGCACCAACAGGCGGCGGGGAGAGTCAAGAGATGGAGGGGAAGGATGGGAAGGAGGATTGGAGGGAGACGAGGAAGAAGACACACGAGACAAGACAGACCGGGTAGAAAGAAGGGGAACCCCAGACAGAGGACCAGGAGGTGGACCCTTCGGGACAGAACTCAAAGGAACAGAGAAGAGGGCAGTGGGCGTATCGGGGACCAAAGGCCCGGAAACGGTTGTGAGTCTGAGGAAGGTGGGAAGGACGAGGAGAGGAAGAGCGCAACACACGAGCATAAGAGATAATAGCATAAAGCGGGAGCCGGCGAACCTGGCGCCTCGCGTCAGGAAAAGATAAATGCTCCCGGTGCTTCAAGTTGAGGAGGGCTGCCTCAAGCTTGTAATGGACACACGCACGGGAGAAGGTAGGATGGACCTCACTGCAGTTGAGGCAACGAACCCGGGGAGAAGTGCACTTCGACTTAGAGTAACCTTCGCCACCACACAAAGGACAGAGACAGTCCCAGAGCAGCGGAGGGCACCATGCCCAAACCTCCAGCACTTGTTACAGAGCCTAGGAGAAGGAATGTACTCCTGGACAGAGCACCTGGCACCAGCAAGAATGACAGAGGGTGGAAGGGTCCGACCATCAAAGGTAATCTTCATAACCCGAAGGGGTTCACGGTGACTACCACGAGGGGGACGAGTAAACATGTCCGCCTGGAGAATAGAATGGCCCTGAGCATCAAGGATATGTCGAATATCGTTGTGGAAGTCCCGCAGATTCCGAACACCGGTCGCAACATGGGGCGGGAGGAGAATAGTGCCAACACTGGCATTCAACTGAGCATTCTTTGAGACCCGAACAGGGGTCTCGCCAAGGCAGGATAAGGCAGCCAAGCGGGAAGCTGCATCCTGAGAAGGAGCAGCAACGACACGTGTACCGAGACGAGTGGGGTTGAAGGTAATAGAGGCATCCAAAGAATCAACGAGATGTCGATGGGGGGAGAAATCATCAGGAGGCGCAGGATCCAGAGGGAGGAGATCAAAATATTTGGCAAACGAAGCGGGACCAAACAAGGCTTGATAGGTATCAGAACGGGAAGGAATCGGGCGAGGGCGGCCGTGTCGTGGACGGCGTTGAGAACCCCCAGAGAAAGAGGGGGGTTAAAAGGAGCAGTAGTTACAACTAGAGACGGAGCCGTGCCAGGGGACGAGGTAGTCACCACTGGGGGCTTGGGGTTCGACCCAACCACAGAGGAGAGAGGGGAGCCGAAGGGAGGGGTCAGAATCGAAAGGAGGAGCAAGGTCAGGGCCCAATGCAGCAGAGGCTACAGAGCCCGGTCTTCCAACACAGACCGACTCGGGGGCTTGGTCGCTCACCCCACGAGCCTGAGAAGGTAAAGCAGAAACTGAAACATCGGTTAACATCGCTACGAAAAAGAAATATTCATTCACGAATGTGCCCCCACACCCACCATGGAGCCACAATTAGAGGCAGGACACCCAACAAGAAGCTATAGCCGATCATGCCTGGGCCTCCTAGAGGTGCATCACGAGTATATGCCCCACAACCGCCGCCTTAAGAACCGAGTCCGTCGAGATCGGGTTCAGTGACGAAAGGGGGATTGAGAAAAAAAAGTTCCCCTCGCTCTCGACGTCGGGTACTACAGTTCTACGGATGCAAGAGTATTCCTCCTTAAGCACCCGGGCGTCAAAATAGAGGAAGTCCAAAGAAATAACCAAAACAAGCAAAAGGGTCGGCAGGAAACGACAAGCAGATAGGAGAAGAGGGGGGAGAAAAATGAAACAGAAGGGAAAGGAAAAGTCGCTCAGCACAATTGGAGGACGGCAGCAGGACCACAAGGCTACAAAAGGACAGAGGACTGCCCCAAGGAGCATCACACTCTGGCAGCCGCCCACTAAGCCCCCTCACGGCATCAACGAGGAGCGGGGAGGGGGCCAAGCTTGTAAAGCATAAGGTAGTATTGATAAGGTTATTGAAAAAGATCAATTTGTAAGGTAGTCTTGAAAAGGTCGCTTTGTATGATCCCTCACAGGAAAAGATTCAGCTAGCCTCAAAGTGTGTCCGTCAGTTAGGAAGAGATTCAGGTATTCTTGAAAATATCTATGGAAAACACCACCATGGAAGCCGCTAACACTGTTCATCTATGCTACTTGTATCAGATGCATTATCACTGAAGGCAGAAAACGATTCGTCTATGTATCATCTAAATATATTGTAGATAGCATAGGACTGCAAGGGTGACGCTCAGAGCTACAACTGGATACGCTCGCTGTATCGTCCTCATAGGTGCTGTATCACTTGCATCCGACCTTTGTGTTAGGTCCTTATTGTGCATAGCTTCACCAATATTATGACACTTATGTTCTTAAAACAATAAGGTTCGAATTTCACCGACAGAGCACGATCTTTCAACACCACCTCAGACAGGTGTTTGGGAGCCAGAGGCGCGTGCGCCACCCATGGTTGCTTATTCAGTACTAACCCAGCCAGCAGCCCTAGGGCATTCTGGGAATTTTTTCAAAGATGGATGCCTCTCACTGGAGGTCCTAAGAGTCCATTTCGTACACAACCAACCTCGTACACATTTAGAATTGGTACCGAAAAACCAAAGAGTTTTCTCGGTTGGCGCAGTTTCCCGCCGACCGAGAATACTCGGTTGGCGCAGTTAAGTGGTTAAACGGGTATGACCAATACATAATCTCGCGAGAGCCGTTTCCCACCGCCGGTTTTGGTGGTAAGAGAAATTAAGGCCGTGGTGACATGCTACCCTTAAGAGCACGCAGCTTGTTACCAATAACAGAAGATCAGTGATCCTGTCACCGGGCAAGGATTGAGGAATGAATAACTGGGTAGAAGTCGAAATAAGGAACACCTTTGCGGGAAATGGGTCAAGTGCGGCTAGCCTTCTTCGCAACAGCATCAGCATGCGCATTTAAATAATAATAATAATAATTTTTATTTAGGTAAAGGTACATACATAAAGAGATTTTACAAAGTTTGTTGGCTTTAAAGATAGAGCTAGTACATACAATGCCTAAAGCCACTATTACGCAAAGCGTTTTGGGCAGGAAAAAACACTAATGACTAAAGCTTAAAACTAATGGGTAAAAAGAATAAAATGTGTTGAGTACAAATAAAAATAGAGGTAAAAGAGGGGGGAACATTGTTGAAAAAGCAGCACAAATACAATTACAAATTATTACAAAAAATTACATTCAAACAGCGTTGATTTGAAAAAAAAAAAAAAAAAAAAAAAACATACATGGGTTGACAACAGAGGGGTAAGGTAGGTTACAGGGAATTTATTAGGTATTGCTTCGTTTTTAACTTAAACTGGTTGAGAGAGGTACAGTCTTTAACATGGTTGGGAAGGTCATTCCACATTCTTGGCCCCTTGATTTGTAGAGCATTTCTGGTTTGATTAAGTCGTACTCTAGGAATATCAAAACTGTATTTATTTCTGGTGTGGTGCTCATGGGTTCTGTTACAACCTTCTATGAAGCTTTTGAGATCAGGATTGGCATTATAGTTTAGCGTTTTATATATTTATAATACACATGAGAGAATGTGCAGTGACTTAATGTCTAACATATTCAGAGATTTGAGTAGGGGTACCGAGTGATGTCTGGGGCCAGAATTGGATATTGTCCTAATAGCAGCTTTGTGTTGAGTAATTAGAGGACGTAAGTGATTTTGGGTAGTAGAGCCCCAAGCACAAATACAATAGTTGAGATATGGATAGATAAGGGAGTAATAGAGAGTCACCAGGGCAGGGCGTGGTACATAATATCTGATCTTAGAAAGAATGCCCACAGTTTTTGAAACTTTTTTTTAATATGTTTAGAATGTGTCCCTGGAAATTCAGCTTGTGGTCAATGAGAATGCCAAGGAATTTGCCATCTAATTTGTTACAAATTTGGGTATTGTTTATTTTGAGATTTATTTGATTAGAGGATTTATTGCTAAACAGAATATAGAAAGTTTTGTCAATGTTAAGGGTGAGTTTGTTGGCAGTTAGCCACAGATGGACTTTATTTAGCTCAGTATTTACTGTGGCATTTAGAGCAAGGGGATCAGGACTGGAGTAAATGAAGGTTGTGTCGTCAGCAAATAGAATTGGTTTGAGGTGTTGGGAGGCATTTGGAAGGTCATTAATGTAGATGAGAAAGAGGAGAGGGCCAAGTATGCTGCCCTGGGGAACACCAATGTTGATGGGTAGGGTGGGAGAAATTGTATTATTCACAGAAACACATTGGAGCCTGTCAGTAAGGTAGGATTTGAGGTATTGTAGGGAGTGTCCTCTGACACCATAATGATGTAATTTAAGAAGAAGGTTTTGGTGGTTGACAGTATCGAAAGCTTTACGCAGGTCCACAAATAACCCAACAGGGAACTCATTTTTATCAAGAGCTGTATGAATCGAGTTAAGCATACTAATAAGTGCATCGTTAGTGCTTTTTTTGGGCCTGAAGCCATATTGGCAAGGGCTAAGTATATTGAGTTTGGCTAGATATGAGTAAAGCTGCTTATAGATTAGTTTTTCAAAAATTTTTGACAAGTTTGGCAGGATTGATATAGGTCTGTAGTTGTTAACATCAGTGAGATCACCACATTTGTGGACAGGCGTTACTCTCGCTTTTTTTAGAATATCTGGAAAGGTTTGGAGTTCAAGTGACTTGTTGAAGAGCAAAGCAATAGCAGGGGCTAAAGATCTGGAGGCTTTTTTGTAGATTAAAGTTGGTATCTCCTCAAGGGCACCAGACTTGGTTTTAAGGGAAAGGATTATCTCATTGACGTCAGTGGAATTAATAGGCTTTAGGTACAGAGACTGGGGATAGTTCCCTGTAAGATAGTCCTTAATGTCAGTACTGGAAGATGGAATATCATTAGCAAGGGATGAACCAATGGAAGAGAAGAACCTATTGAACTCAATAGCAGAATCAGAGACTGAAAGCTGACCATCGTTATTAGACAGGAGAGTCGGTTTGATATTTAAAGACTTCTTTGATCCCAATATTTGTGAAATTGTTCTCCAAGTTTGTTTAATGTTGCTCTTTATTTGGGTAAATTTGTCTTCGTAGTATTTAGTTTTGGCTCGTCTAATTATCTTAGAAAGCAATAATGAGTAATTCTTTGTGAGAATTCTTTGGAGACAATTCCTAACCTATACTTCTTCTCAAGGTCATGTTTTTTATTAATAGATTTAAGTATTCCCTTTGTAAGCCAGGGATTGTTAAGCCTTTTGGTTGTGACTTGTTTTGTAAGCATAGGACAGTGGGTATTATAAATTCTAAGAGTTTTTTGAAGAAAAGATTGAACTGCTAGGTTGATGTCCTCTATGTTACCTAACTCGGACTCCCAGTTGACATTATCAGTAGCAGTTATAAAATTGTCTATAGCAGTTTCATTGTGTAGTCTAAAACGTATCTCTCTTGACTCAAGAGGTGGTTTGCTAATGTTAGTTAAGAGAAATGTGGGGTAATGGTCTGTAGTGCTATCGGTGATTATACCTGAAGTAAGCGGAGAGGTTATGTTTGTCCAGATGTGATCTAGAGTCGTGGCAGTGCTATCAGTGATTCTAGTAGGTCTAGTGATTAAGGGTATGAGGAAGCAGGAATTCATACAGTTGAGGAAGCTAACAGCAGTAGGGTGTTCTGGCTCGCAGAGGTCAATATTAAAGTCCCCTGCGATAATTAGGTGGTTTTTGTTCAGTCTGTTATCAAGTATTAGATTTCTAAGGTTTGAGTTGAATTCGGACACATCAGTGTTAGGAATTCTATAAACTGCACCCACAGACAGGATAGACTCGGCACCCTTGACTCTGAAGCTGGCGAAGATATACTCCCCATAGCAGTCTCTAGTTCTAATTTCTTTTAAGCATGTTAGTTCTTGGTGGTAGTAAAGAGCAGTGCCACCACCTCTCTGAAGTTGACGACAGTTGTGAATTGCTGAGTAGTTAGGCATGTTAAAGAGTTGAGTAGTATCCTCTTTCAACCATGTTTCAGTAAGTATAATAAAAGAGAATTTGTTGTCAATAGCTTCAATCAAGGCACTAACATCATAGAAGTGTTTACTTAGGGATCTAACGTTCAAATTGATTACAGAGATATTGTGATTATGAGTTAATACATTGTTTACATCATGTGCTGCAAAATATCTGCAATTTAGATCATTAAAGTGATTATTGTCATAGATAGTGGATAAGAGGTTAAGTTCTGGGTCTATACTTGACTGCATAAAAAAAGCTGATTGCAGGAAAAACAAGAAAAAAAAAATGTACACAATACTGTACAAAACAAACACAAAAGGGGCTTACAGGGGTACAATGGAGTAAGGGAGTATGGCTAGGCTAGGAAACCTAGGTAATAAATGAGATTAAAGAAAAAAAACATATAAACATAGACTATACAAAACACAAGATATAGATATACAAAACAAAAATATAAACAAGACTAAGCAATACAAAAAAACAAATTGAGCAAAAATAAAAAATGAGGTAGATTGCTTACAGGTACTCTCAGGTACACTGTAAGTAACAATAGACAGATAATATATATCAATATAGAAAAGAATGTCACGATACAATAAGATAAGCAATTACATGAACAGATGAAAAACAAATCTGCTGTAAAATAGAAAGTAATTATAGCAAAACACAACAATATAATAATATAACAATACAATAAGAGCTTACAAAGTATTGAGTCTGCTAAATTAGAGAATAATTATGGCAAGACACAACAATAAATGCAAGTAAACAAAGAATTGAAACAATTAGAGGTAGAATTAAGGTCACTAGATAGCCATGGAGGATACACAAGTTTGGTGGAGAGAACAAAAAATCAGTAGAGACTGACAAGATGAATATATAAAAAAATTTGACAAATGATAATTGTAAAGTAAAATAATCTTAAAGATAATAAATTTTATTAAGCTTAGTTTTAACTTATAATTAGTATGAACTTAATTAAAAGAACAAAAATGAGATCAATAATTGATTTCAATAAATGACATAGATCAATACAAATGAATTTAAAATATAAATGGAATAGGGAAAGATTAGATTTAAGGGTAAAATTTACAATGAAACTGAGGTAGATGCTTGCATAAGTGCATGGAGACTTGATGGATTATTTAGGAAATTATATGAATAAGAGAACATTAGGTAAATGGTAAGGCAGAGACAGCACCTTAGACAAAGTTAGATTAAGTTAGGTTAGGCTCAGGCACTGAAAGAGTTATTTTAAGTACTGGCATTGGTCGGGTTCAGGTTTTCAGATATACCACAATCACTTAAGAAGGCCAGGAGTTGTTGGTCACATTTTATTTCATATCTTTTTCCTGTACCTTCTTTCTTCGCAAATATCGTACCATTCCTTGTGTAGCACTGCTTGATAAGACCAGGTTTTTGTTTGCGAATTTGGCGCAGCCTGTAGAGGAGGGATCCACGCTGTTTTGTAAGACACTCATTTATATAGAGGTTGGTTTTTTGCTTAGCAGCTGATTGTATGAGGTCAAACTTCGCAGAGGGATTTGCAAGTTTGATGAGCATTCTCCTGTTACGGGGATTGTTTTTATCTATCCTAATAGCCGATTTGATTTGAACATTGACACTGATCTTTGAATTAATTAGGGTGTTGGCTATGTTACAGCAATCCTCACCTTGTTGTTCAGCAGGTAGATCAGTAGAGCTAATTATCAGGGAGTCATGAAGTTGTTGTTGCTCTTGGTCATCTTCGGAAGCCGCCTGGTGAATCTAAAGGAGATTGATCTGTTTTTCCAGCTTTTTAAGGAGGTCACTTTGAGCTGTGAGGGTTTCTTCGGCCTGAATCTTACGTATTTGATCCATTGCAACATTTGCAACAGTTTGTACGTTGAGAATTTCTTGGTTGTTGTTCATCGACGATTCAAGGAGGCGGTCTATGGTATGTTTTTTTTTTTTTTTTTTTTTTTTTTTTTTGAGGCGCCAGGCGAGTGTCTTACCACTACACCACGGAGACTGTTGACGGGTGACTGTGTCTTGGAGGGCCAAAATAGCTTCTGATTGCATTTTCACAAGGGTGTGCAGTTTCTGGAGCCATGGATTACTTCGGAGAGGTTTGAAGTTTATACAGGGAGCCATAGATTGAGTGAATTCTACAGCTAGAGATTCGAGGTGAGTTGAAGGGGGGGAGTGAGGAGGGGGAGCGGATGCTGTGTTTACCAACATCGGCGAGGGTTGCGGCGTTGCCAGTGTTTCATTCAGAACTCTAGGAGTAATGGAACCAGAGCGAGAGGCACCCCTACCTTGCTTGTTGTTATGTTTGGGCATGTTTTCGACGAATAGATTCTTGGTAGCGTTTCTAAAGGTAGATACTTGGTGAATTATAGTAGGGATGCCTAGCGTATAGGGAACACTTGGCAAAAGGGTCGTAGAAAGGCAGGCGAAAATTGGTTAATTTTGGTTGATTACTGTTGAGGTTCACTGTGAGTTATGGCATATTAAGTCTCCAAGCACTTAACTCGTGCTAGGCAGCAGTTAGGCCATGCAACGTTGAGTGGAGACGAAATTAACACGAATTTTCAGCAGCTGTGTCGGAGCCGGTACCACCGCCAGCGTTTCCCGCCAGCCATATCGGAAGGATTTAAGGAAACGCCTATATGACTGGGAACCCAGCAAAACTCGACTGTCTGAAATCTACAGGAGATAAGAAACAGTCATTATTGAATTTCGACGACTACAGGATGGACAGGATTAGAGGAATCCAGAGCCATTAGGGCACTGCGAGTCTACTACAACAAAGGAAGATTGACAGCGAGAAAGCAGTTGACGAAGAGCATTCAAAATTACATAGAGTTCTGCCATGAAGATGCCTCCAGAGGCAGGCGACACATACAGGTGCAGTCAGGAAATAAAACAGAATAGCCTACATTATCGGCAGACTTGGATACATCTGTGAAGATGGAGATAAAGCAGAAGTGTGAATAAAAGTGAGCAAGGAAAATTCATTTCAGAACTGTAGGAGGGGTAAAAGCTTTACTCATGTGGGGTCAAAACTTAGGAATAGGAACCCACTATAGGGGCAAAGATGGAATGACACAAGGAAAAACATTGGCAAGACGATCCGAGAGAGAGAACCTTGCCAGCAAGACAGTCACGCAGAAAGGGGAATGTGGTGAAAGGGAACAGGGTCCACAGGAAGGGTAATGGTCAAAGTACGACATTAGTGAGAGTGAAGGTGTTGTAGGGACCGCGCAAAGTAGTGAAGACAGTAATGATCACACTGATCCTGTAGACACAGGATGCCGGTTACAACATACAGGCTCTGGGTAGGAATCAAACGAAAGGCACCAGAACTGAGGCGTAGCCTAGTACAGTGAAGAGCATCAAGACGACGAAGAGTTGAGGGAAAGGCAGAAGTAAGTAATTATCAAAAAGAAGGCAACAAACCGAGAAGGTTATGTAGCACCATCAAATGTGTTGGATAATCAGAGGGCGCTAAATATCACCAAGGACGCTAATACAAGAACAGAAACGCATAAGGCGAACGATATCAAAAGTATCCGAGTCACCAAGAATACCATCGAGATACAAACGACCGCAAGGGACGGTCGGAAAACAAGACACACGCTCGTCCCGGAAGTCAGGACATTCAACAAGGATGTGCACGACCGTAAGAGGGACAATGCAATTAGGATAATGTGCACTCTACATTATTAAAACAGTTAACACTGAAAAGCATCACTGAAAGTACTCAGAGTATGGGTAACGATGTGCATCAGTGCTATACCGACGGCTCTGTAGAAGAATGTGGACGATGTACCGAATGTGCATGTAATACATTTGAACACACACAGCAATGAAGCACGTCAATGACTGGGCAAGTACAACTCAAACCAAACTTGCAGGCATATACCTTGCCACTGAATTTGTAAAAGACAAAGGCAGTGGACTTATATACTTTGACTCGCAGAGTGCACTCCTGGCATTGAACTCGCATAGTAGTGACACCCAGAAAATAGTCAGTGATATTCGAATGAATGTTTTAGCTGCTAAAGAAAACAGATTTGAAATTAAATTCCAATGGATACCATCACATGTTGGCATCTCAAGGCATGACACTGTTGATATGCTTGCAAAGACAGCCTGTAGAAAACCAGTGGTAGAAATTGATATGGGTGTTTCATTAGCAGTGACAAAGAGAATACTTAAACAAATATCTAATGCAGATCTCACCACCCTAACAAATTCACAAAGACCTGAAAGTTGTAGCATTAAATATTATGATGGATATCGTGAGGAGACATTCACATATGGGACTAATAGAACAAGAACCTGGCAATGTGATGTTATAGTGGCCAGAATACGCTTGGGATATAGACGTATCTGGCAGCTTCCTCAAAACCCAAATGCCGAGTACACAATGTGTCAACTTTGTGAAAGAGAAAACATGCACTCTCTTGAACATTATATTGTAGATTGACTGACTTTCGCCCTCCTGGGCTAAGGTATGCTGAACTGTGTAATTACTATATGAGTACTGGAACACTTGATATATTGGACTTGTCCCCAACATTAACCATGTAATGTATCAATTACTCAATGTATGTATGTGATGTAACTATATAACCTGAGCTTGTAAAAGCTCCTTAATCACCTTCAGTGATTAAGCACTTAATTGCACACTAGTTTCTCTATCAGCTATCTCACCCTGTCAGAGTAAAAGAGACAAATGCATGTGTATGTGTATATATGTATGTATATATGTATATGTAGGTATGTGTGTGTGTGTGTGTGTATGTATGTGTATAAAGTATATATGGAAGCTGATCAGAATTACATTTCACCTTTGTAAATGCACATTAATGCCAAAACATTCAGGCCAAAGGAGGAGCAGGGTCGGGGCCCAATGCAGCGGAGGCTGCAGAGCCCGGTCTTCCAACACGGACCGACTCGGGGGGCTTGGTTGCCCACCCCACGAGCCTGAGAAGGTAAAGGAGAAACAGAATTTAACATGAGGACGAAAAAGAAACATTCATTCACAAATGTGCCCCCACACCCACCATGAAGCCACAGATAGAGGCAGGACACCCAACAAGAAGCTATTGCTGATCACGCCGGGGCCTCCTAGGGCTGTGTCGTGAGTATACGCCCCACAAACGCCACCTTAAGAACCGTCAGTCTGTCGAGATTGTGTTCAGTGATGAAGGGGCCATGTCACCCGAAATCCGATGAAAAATGGAATATTTACGAAAAATTACGAAAAATACTACAACGTTCTGTCAACACTGTGGTCCAAACCGTTTAATGATATCTTGAAAAATAACGTAATTAGAGTCAAATTTCCCGCTGCAACTTTCGTGAATCTGGTCCTCGCGCCGTGAGTACGCCGCGGGGTATTGTATCTTACGTTGTAGATGTCTTATTTTTCGTAATAGCGTTGAAAATAACATGTTATGCATAAAATGAATATAAACTAACCATATGGCAACACAACATATGGTCTGACACGAGGGTGGTGCAGTCAGTGACTGCGTGTCTCTCATGGAGAGAGGATGTATGCTGACGCGCTCACACAATATCTCCCAGAACATGCTATTTTTGGATTTTTAGCTATTTGTACTGCAATATGACTTACCAAACGAACAAGAGAGAAGCATTGACAGCTAGATGCATGCGAGCTCTCCATACGAGCTGGCCGCAATGCGTAAATCACCACTCACGAGTGACCGCAGGTAGAGAAACTTTGAGAGCGCGCTACGCAACTCCAACTTTTAAAACTAGATAAAATTTCACAGCCTTTATTTATTATTCTATTTACATGAAACTTGCACATTATATGTAGAAAATACGCCTCTATAAACGCATGTCATTATTCTTATCTACGTAGATTTATTGATTTTATAAATAATGATACACCTCATTTTGTTGCATACGTTTTTGGGAAACTTTTATAAAATCTGTATTATTGCACTAAATACATCTGGGATAATAATGTGACATGCAAATCTTTATTATATAGTAAGGTCATAGCTGAGTGTCGTATAAATGATTTTGGTTCACAATTGTGGGCTGTGAAATTTTTTGAACATGGTTGAAAAATTCGTCTTTTTTTTTGTTTTTGTTTTTTTTCTCCGTCTCTATTTAGGCTGAGATGCTGAAACTTGGCCTAGGTGCAGCACCTTTCACATGTATCAGGATAATAAATTATGAATACCCTACAACAATTTTTTAAATCCGGGTGATATGGCCCCTGAAAGGAGGATTGACAATAAAAGATTCCCCTCGCTCTCGACTTTGGGTACTACAGTTCTACGGGTGCAAGAGTATGCCTCCTCAAGCACCCAGGCGTCAAAATAGAAGAAGTCCAAAGGAATAACCAAAACAAGCAAAAGGTCGGCAGGAAACGACAAGCAGATAGGAGAAGAGGGGGGAGAAAAACGAAACAGAAGGAAAAGGAAAAGTTGTTCAGCACAATTAGAGAGGATAGTAGCAGGAGCACAAGGCTACAAAAGGGCAGAGGACTGTCCAAAGGAGCATTACACTCCAGCAGCCGCCCACTAAGCCCCCCCTCATGGCATCAACAAGCTGAACAGGGAGGGGGGGGGGGGAGGCAGAAGAGTAAGCAGGACAGCCATAATTGAGTTTAGACAGCATGAGAAAGAAATGTAAAGAGAGCAGCATGCGCCTTTCAGCTCCCCAGGAAGTATGGGACAAGACCTTAAGTAAGTTAAGGGCTTTGAAGCATTCAACTCGAAGGTAAGAGATAAGGGGTGATTAAGACAAGCAAATGTCAAAGATTAACCCAAAAAGTTTAACAGAATCCTTTATAAAAGAGGATTACCATAAAGAGGACAAAGTGGGGTCGAAGAACGACCTGCTTCTGAGTAAAGGTCATAGCACAAGTCTTAGTTGGAGAGAACTTGAAGCCATGATTGGTGGACCAGGACGACATGGCATCAATCGCAAGTTGCAGCCGCCATTGGAGAAAAGGCGAGTCATCACCTTGACAGCAGAGGGTAAGATCATCAACATAGAGAGCCGAGAAAATGCCAGAGGGATGGGAGGAAAGAAGACCATTGAGGGTTACCAGGAAAATAGTAGTGCTCAGAACACAACCTTGAGGTACACCTTCGTATTGCCGAAAAGAGGCAGAGAGGTTCCCTTAGAATCTCATTCTAAGGGAACGACAAGAGAGGAAGATCTTGAGTTAGAGAGGGAGATTGCCAAGAAGGCCAAGAAGAGTGCCAAGAAAGAACAGAGTTGGAACAGAATATGGTATCTCCAGGTGGTGTCATATGCCTTTTCCAGGTCAAAAAGGATTGCAACCACGAAGGTCTTCACAGCAAAGGTAGTACAAACATAGACCTCTAAGTTCAGGAGGACATCAGTCATGCAGCAACACTTCCGAAAGCCAAATTGAGGAGAGAGGGGGGTGATAGCTGTCGGGAAACCGACACACACACACAACCACACACACAAATAACACAGTCTCCCCTAGTCTATACTCCCTTCAGGATGGAAAATGGGAGACTCCGTGACGTCATCGACTCCGTGACGTCATCGAAGTCATCGTATATTTACATTATGAAACATTGTTAATAGATTAGTTTAGTATCTAAAGTTAACAAAAAAGTAATCACTAAGAATGAATATAATTATTTACATCAAATAGTAGCTAGGTTCCCTTGTTAATGTAAAATTACTTTGAGTGAAGAACCAGAGCATAAGAGCGTCACCCGGAGAGGAAGGCGTCTATACTATACATAACAACAAAACATGGGATGAGCATACCACGCTGTCTTAACTGGTGTAAACAGCTAGACACCCCATTTACGTGTCAACACCAGCCACACAGCCTAACAACATCACAACAACTACTGTATCCGTCTACCAAGTATTGTTTATTATTCAAGTGCACTGATTAATATAAATATGTAGATGGTTATGTCGTAGGACATCCCCAAAAACACCGTACGTGTACCCCATTACAGCCCCCACAGTTCATGTCATACCTGTAATTGATATGTTTAGGGAACTTTGATTAATTCCTTGCATCCCATACAGGTAAATTGTGAGAGGAGCTTCAAGAATCTGAGCAGACAGTTGGTTCATACACATAATTAACTACTTGTTTGCCAAGCCTTGTCCTTCCCACCAGCCGCCATTACGTGGCACAAAGAGGCAGGGCCACACCCATCTTGAGGCTACACCTACACGCCTTACTAGGCCCATTCTACTGGCACAGCTAAGACATTATAGCAGTAGCAGTAGTTATAATTAATTACTTATAATGAAATAACTGAATTAATAGTTTTAAAGGTAAACAATTGGTAGTTTAAGAAGGAACCATAACAAAGTGGTTTAGGCTACCAATTGTCCCTCCCAATGGTGTGTAAGAAGATTTCAGGCAGTTTACCAGTACATACAGTCCACTTAATTAATACTTACTTACTAAGAAAATAAATAAGACATAACTTTATTTTATTAAATCAATTTGAAAAAGAGAGATTAGCTGCCTGGAATTTACCCCACATGATTTGGTCCTTCGAACCGGATTATATTTAGTTCTTTGAACTAGATATTATACATACAAATAGTGATAGTGCAATATTACCCACACATTATAGCAGGAAGACACTGCTATATTTTTTGCATTTTCTAGCCTAACTTTTCAATCTCATAGCATACAGAACTTACAACAAGCACTATTATTGTTCTGACAGTATCAAAGGAACAATTGTGTTTTTTTTCATTTCATTACAAGAGGTTGATAAGAGGCTACTTTACTTATAAGTTACTTATATATGTTTTTTTGTATTATTGCATTATTATTGCCATTACTGTAACATTTACTGCATGCCACATCATTTACTACTAATTCTTGCACAAGGGTAGAACATTTTAGGCTGGTGTTGTACAGCAACCTAGTCTAATTTATTGTGCTAACCTGGTGTAAGGGTAAGAATTTTACACTTGTCTAGAGTTGAACACATATTACAACCTAGCAAGTACATATTTTTATGCAGTATTTAAGACAACCCGAGTTGTGTTGTCAATATGATATCAATATAACATTAGTACAATTTAACTATAATCATTTCACCTTTGAGTGTTAACCTGTGTCTCTGTACCAACCAAGAGTGATAATGATGGGCTAACTTGCGGATACCAGCATTGATACAGGTCTACCACTCAAATTATAGTGTGTATGATTTTACAGTGTATATTTAAATATAGTCTATACGGCTAACAAGTACTTCCAAAATGTCTACTGTCAAAAATGTCCAAATAACCCTCACAGGATTGAGGGATCATTTATCACGGCAGATTAGCACATGTGATGACATAAGTAAACAAACTCCAGTTAACTATGTAGCATTGGAAAATTATCTTAGGCTTGCACGGAACAAATATGACCGTGTGTTGCAACAAATGAAAGAATATCAAGTTTTACTTCAGAATACCAGTGTTGGTGGAGAAACATTACAAGATGTTATACAAGAACATTCCGATTATGAGGATACAATGTTTACACAGTTGCAATACTTTGATGATATCATACATGCCCATAAAGCTAATATAAATATTGTAACCACAACTTCCCAGAAACAGACAGCACCAGAAGTCAAATTGCCATCACTTAGTTTACCAACTTTTTCTGGAAGAGAAGACGAGAGTTGGGACGGTTTCTGGAGCAAATTTGTCGATTCTGTGGATTCTAATGCTAATGTGCCAAAAACAACAAAGTTTACATACTTACAGAGTGTCTTGAAGGATGAAGCGTATCAGGTAGTCTGTAATCTAAATCACACAGATGATGATTATGACAATGCAGTGCAACTCCTGAAAGATAATTACGCTAAACCAGAAAGGACTATCAGAATTCTAACACAGAGACTGTTAGACATTAAACCTCCAAATAATACTGCAGTCTCACTCCAAACCTTCAGATTGGAGCTTGAGTCCATACTCAAGGCACTTAAAAATAAAGTGAACCTGGATGAGTCAGACTGGATAATACAAGTCCACATGACACGGAAATTACCCAGGGACATACTGGATAAGTTGTTTGTATTAGTAGGTAAGTCATCCTTGACTGTAAATGAGATTACAAAGGGTTTACAAACCATCATAGAACGAGAAAGAGTTAATCCAGAAGAAAAAACATCTAAACCCACATCTGCTACTAATAGTAAACAACAGAGTACAAACAGTGCTCCAAACAAAGCTAAAACATCTTCCCCCTCCACAAAGTGGAATCAGGGCAGTGTAGGAACATATGCAGTTGGTCCTTCCAAACCTACAGTCAACGCAACACCCAAGACGGTGACTCCTCAAGATACTGTTAATGTCTGGAAACCATGTGTGTTTTGTGAGCAATCACATTCCATGTACAATTGCAGACGCTACCCTGATCGTGCAACACGCATAAAACGACTCAAGGAGTTATATAGATGTAGCAAGTGTATAAGGGAACATCATCCCGACAATTGCACAACAGCAATGCGCATCTGCACTAAGTGCCATAAGGGTCAACACCATACTGCACTTTGTGGGGACACAAGTATAAAGTCTCCCAAACCACAAGAGGAGGAAGGAGCTACAGCATCAGTAAAACTTTGTACTGTGTTACCTGACATAAGTGTCTTCACAACCAGGTCTAACCATAAATCAGCTCTACCTACTGCACGATTGATCATTAGAAATGGAAAGAATAAAGCCACCGTACGTGGATTATTTGATCAAGGGTCCCAACTGACCTTTATATCCAAGGAGTTGGTAGATAAACTGAAACTTACACCTGTAGAGGAGACACGGATAAACATAGCAGGATTCCTGACTAACTCAGGAGCCCGAACTTACGGGGTAGTACGACCCACAGTACGATTAGGAGGTTATGTACGAAAAGTACCAGCACTAGTAGTAGATAGATTTCCAACAGACCTGTATATAGAAGGTCTAGGAACAACAGCCAAATTCCTAGAAGAAAAGGGAATTCCTTTGGCTGATAACATTACATCGGACAACCTTTCCGATATTGGAATCCTTATGGGATCAGATGTCTACCATAAGTTTATCATAGGAAAGGAAGATTACCACGGTATGAATGTGTTACCATCTGCAGGTGGCTATTTACTAACAGGCCCAGTATTACGGCTAAAACAACCCGCACCTGTGGATCACCAACATGCCAACACAGTAATGGTTGCATGACTAGGAGAAAAGTCTCCACTGCAACTCAGAGACATTTCCGAGGATGAGCTTGATCCCCCAGTATATAAGTTATGGGACCTGGCAACTCTCGGCATTGTCCCTGAACAACCTAGTCCAGATGATGACTGGACTTATAAACAATACCTAGACTCAGTTATCTACAGAGATAATCAGTACTGGGTCAGGTTACCATGGAAGCTGAATCACCCTCAGCTACCCATCAACTACTTCATGGCACAAAATCAATTAAGATCACAGGTGTTACGTTTACAAAGACAACCTGAGAACTTGAAGTTGTACCATGAAATAATACAGAAGCAGCTCGATGACAAATTTATCGAAGTTGTAACAAATGATAACCCAAAGGAAGGACATTATCTGCCACACCACCATGTTCAGAAGGATTCTGCGACTACCCCACTACGGATAGTATTTAATTGCAGTGCTAAGATGGGGCAGAATAGTGTTTCGTTAAATGATTGCCTTCAAACAGGCCCAAGCCTAACACAAAGGCTTTATGACGTGCTGTTAAAGTTTCGTATAGGGACTTATGCATATACGGCCGACATTAGCAAGGCATTCCTTAGGGTAGGTCTTCAAGAAGAAGACCGGAACTACACAAAGTTCCTATGGATTAAGGATCCTAATGATCCAAACAGTGAAATAATCACTTATCGGTTTGCGTCTGTTTTGTTCGGAGCCACGAGCTCACCATTTCTGCTTCAAGCTACCTTGGATACGCACTTGAAGAAGTCCAATAGCCCGAACAAGACAGAAATTAGCGAAAACCTGTATGTGGATAACTTTCAAGGAACAGCCAACAGTGAAAGTAAGCTGTTGGACATATACCATGAGGCCAATCGAGAATTAATGGGAGCCAATATGCCTCTCCAGTCTTGGGTCTCTAACAATGACAGATTAAAACAACTGATCACAACTGAATTTCCCGACTACCAAGTACCCGAGATGACAAAGGTTCTAGGTGTCCAATGGAACACGACAACCGATCAGTTGACAATCAAGTCAGTGGAGACAGATACCACTAACTTAACAATGAGAAAATTGCTATCACAAGTCAGCAAACCCTTCGACCCATTAGGCTTATTAAGTCCAATACTAATTAATGGGAAGATGATAATACAGGAATGTTGGCAACAAAAGATAGGCTGGGATGATCTACTAACACCTGCCCTACAAGAAAAATGGCAAGGGTTAGTGAAAGATTTAAGTATCCTAGAGTCTGTCAAGTTCCCTAGGAACACAACAGTAAATGAAAAGGAACCAATTAAGTTGCATGTATTTTGTGATGCCTCAGGAAAGGCTTATGGTACAGTAGCTTACCTGGTCTCAAATGGGCAAGCCAATTTGCTCACATCAAAGGCCAGAGTGGCACCTTTAAAGAAAAGATCACTGCCACAACTGGAATTAACAGCCTTACTGCTAGGTGTAAGATTGGCTCATTATCTGATCAAGGCCTTAAGCCACATCCACTTTACAGAAACAGTGGTATGGTCAGATAATGAGGCAGTGCTACAGTGGGTTAAAAACAATAACAGTAAGAATCCTTACGTGAGTAACCGCGTTAAGGAAATACGAGAGTTGTCAGCAGGGTATAAACTAAGATATGTACCTACTAAAGAGAATCCAGCTGACTATCTCTCCAGAGGCCTGACTTTACGGCAATTAACAAAGGCCGAGATGTGGTTCAATGGACCTCAGTGGCTAATCAGCGACCAGTGGCCTGAACAAAAGCCACAAGTCATTGTGACCAATGTCACTGTTCCCACTGAGAACCCGGAACTACCTCGGACTTTGGTAATTGATCCTGCTCGGTACTCTGAACTGAACAAACTTGTAGGTGTCACCCAAGTAGTGTTTGATTTTCTAAAGAAAATAGGAATCAAGCATAATTTCCCTAGTGCCTTAAGGTACTGGGTTAAAAGAGCTCAGACCGACACATTCGGGACAGAAATTGACAATGTTCCTAAGAAGCTACAACATGATCTGGGTCTCTGGTTAGACACTGACAATTATAACTTGATAAGATGCGGAGGACGCTTACAACATGCTGACATAGATCTGGAGGCAAAAAATCCAATATTGCTCCCTCGTCACCACATAGTAAGCAAACTAATTGTGTTACATATACACAAATACTGCACTCTGCATGGTGGGGTATTAGATACTCTCACAGAATTAAGACAACAGTACTGGCTACCCCAAGGTAGACAGACAGTAAAATCCATAATCAAATCCTGTGTTGTATGCCGGAGATACGATGCCAGAGTGTGTCCATATCCTGGCCCTCCTCCACTTCCGAAGGAACGAGTCGTACATATTCATCCTTTTGAGACAACAGGAGTAGATTTCACAGGAGCACTAACACTGACAGGCACTAAAGACAAGAAACCAGTAAAGGCCTATATCTGTCTTTTTACTTGTGCCACAACAAGGGCAGTCCATCTAGAAGTGACTCCCGATATGAGTGCCGAAGCATTCTTACAGGCTTTCCGCCGGTTTGCTTCACGTAGATCTTGTCCCAAGTTAATGATTTCAGACAATGGGTCCAACTTGGTGGCAGGAGAAGCATGCCTGAGGAAAATCTGGACACACCCAAAGGTACGCACAGCCCTTACTCAACGGCAGTGCTATTGGAAATTCATACCTCCCAGAGCACCATGGCATGGAGGCTTCTATGAACGGATGGTTGGTACGGTGAAACGGTCTTTACGGAAAACCCTACACCGCCAAAAGATTGACCTTCAGGAGCTTCAAACAGTAATCATAGAAATAGAAGCACGAGTTAACAACCGACCACTTACCTACCTCTCTGATGATGCTTTGCAGCGTGAACCATTAAGTCCAGCTCATTTGATGTATGGGAGACCTCTCAAAACACTTGTGTCCCTTACGGATGAGGAACCAGAGGATCCTTCATATGTCAAAGAGAGTGATTTGGTTCAACGTTTCAAACATCTTTCAGGGGTGATAAGTCGGTGGAATGACGTATGGACTCGTGAATACCTAACAGCTCTGAGGGAGTATCATTACGGGGCAAACAATCCCTATAACAGAATTAACTTGAACCCTGGTGACATAGTTCTGGTCGATAGTGATGGACCACGCTCTGAGTGGCCTATAGGAGAAATAGTCTCTGTTCATCCAGACAGCCAGGGCATCTTGAGAATAGTGAAAGTAAAGTGCAAAGGCAACACTACTCTCAAAACTTTAGAGAAATTAGTACCTTTAGAACTGGCCAGGAAAGAAGACGTACAACGACTTCCAGCACCCGATACGCCAGTACGGGACATACGTCCCCAACGGACTGCTGCACAACAATGTAAACTCAAATTAAAGCAGCACTATAATTCTGAGGGAGAAGAATAGTGATCGCAGTCCTTACCGGGACTTCGACCCGTGTTCTGCTCCCTGGGAATTATGTCGGGAAACCGACACACACACACAACCACACACACAAATAACACAGTCTCCCCTAGTCTATACTCCCTTCAGGATGGAAAATGGGAGACTCCGTGACGTCATCGACTCCGTGACGTCATCGAAGTCATCGTATATTTACATTATGAAACATTGTTAATAGATTAGTTTAGTATCTAAAGTTAACAAAAAAGTAATCACTAAGAATGAATATAATTATTTACATCAAATAGTAGCTAGGTTCCCTTGTTAATGTAAAATTACTTTGAGTGAAGAACCAGAGCATAAGAGCGTCACCCGGAGAGGAAGGCGTCTATACTATACATAACAACAAAACATGGGATGAGCATACCACGCTGTCTTAACTGGTGTAAACAGCTAGACACCCCATTTACGTGTCAACACCAGCCACACAGCCTAACAACATCACAACAACTACTGTATCCGTCTACCAAGTATTGTTTATTATTCAAGTGCACTGATTAATATAAATATGTAGATGGTTATGTCGTAGGACATCCCCAAAAACACCGTACGTGTACCCCATTACAGCCCCCACAGTTCATGTCATACCTGTAATTGATATGTTTAGGGAACTTTGATTAATTCCTTGCATCCCATACAGGTAAATTGTGAGAGGAGCTTCAAGAATCTGAGCAGACAGTTGGTTCATACACATAATTAACTACTTGTTTGCCAAGCCTTGTCCTTCCCACCAGCCGCCATTACGTGGCACAAAGAGGCAGGGCCACACCCATCTTGAGGCTACACCTACACGCCTTACTAGGCCCATTCTACTGGCACAGCTAAGACATTATAGCAGTAGCAGTAGTTATAATTAATTACTTATAATGAAATAACTGAATTAATAGTTTTAAAGGTAAACAATTGGTAGTTTAAGAAGGAACCATGACAAAGTGGTTTAGGCTACCAATTGTCCCTCCCAATGGTGTGTAAGAAGATTTCAGGCAGTTTACCAGTACATACAGTCCACTTAATTAATACTTACTTACTAAGAAAATAAATAAGACATAACTTTATTTTATTAAATCAATTTGAAAAAGAGAGATTAGCTGCCTGGAATTTACCCCACAATAGCGTTTCAAGAACCATATCAGACAGACACTGACCATACATTTAAAGAGGTTGCAGACACAACTCGTTAAAGCAATGGAGCGAAAGTCTTTAGGGAATGACCACAGAGAACTAGGTTTTCAAATAGGAAGAATAACCGCCTCAAGTCAGTCCTCGGGAACTGAAGACAACTCCCAGACACTGTTATAAACATTCAGTAAATACTGAAATATGTATGGAGGGAGATGTCAAAGTATTACATAATGAATATCATCTGAACCTGCCACTGTAGAACCGCAGAAGGCCAGGGTAGACTGGAGTTCTGAAAGAGAGAGAGGAGCGTTTTAGAGAAGATGAAGAGGCGTTTGAAAATCTAAGTGACAAGATTCAAGAAGAGGCTTAAGAGTAAGGTAAGGCGGAAGATGAGAATCGGAGCTAACAGTTGAAAAGTGTGAACCCAGTTCGGTTTTGACCGAGACCGGATCTGCCACAATAGAACCACAGAGGTGACGAACTGGCATGACATCTGGAAAAAACTTACCCACTAACTTGCAGATTTCCTCCCAGATCAGGGGCAGAAGGGTGTTAGACATAATAGTGGAAATGAAAGATCTCCAACTCTCCCTCTTAGTCGTACAGATGGCCCTACGGGCCACCACACTTGACTTCTGGCGCAAAAGCAAAGAATCAGGCAACCCGTTCTCGCAAATTTAATAAGTCAATATTGACTTATTAAATATGTGCATAGGTGACATACTTAACATAATAGATACCCTTAAAAAGATTCATAGAAAAAGACTCACCAGGCGGCTTCCAAAGATGACCAAGAGCAACAACAACTTCATGACTCCCTGATAATTAGCTCTACTGATCTACCTGCTGAACAACAAGGTGAGGATTGCTGTAACATAGCCAACACCCTAATTAATTCAAAGATCAGTGTCAATGTTCAAATCAAATCGGCTATTAGGATAGATAAAAACAATTCCCGTAACAGGAGAATGCTCATCAAACTTGCAAATCCCTCTGAGAAGTTTAACCTCATGCAAACAGCTGCTCAGCAAAAAACCAACCTCTATATAAATGAGTGTCTTACTAAGCAGCGTGGATCCCTCCTCTACAGGCTGCGCCAAATACGCAAACAAAACCTTGGTCTTATCAAGCAGTGCTACACAAGGAATGGTACGATTATTGCGAAGAAAGAAGCTACAGGAAAAAGATATGAAATAAAATGTGACCAACAACTCCTGGCCTTCTTAAGTGATTGTGGTATATCTGAAAACCTGAACCCGACCAATGCCAGTACTTAAAATAACTCTTTCAGTGCCTGAGCCTAACCTAACTTTGTCTAAGGTGCTGTCTCTGCCTTACCATTTACCTGATGTTCTCCTATTCATATAATTTCCTAATTAATCCATCAAGTCTCCATGCACTTATGCAAGCATCTACCTCAGTTTCATTGTAAAATTTTACTCTTAAATCTAATCTTACCCTAATTCCATTTTATATTTTAAATTTAAATTTATTTGTATTGATCTATGTCATTTATTGAAATCAATTATTGATCTCATTTTTGTTCTTTTTGTTCATTTTTGTTCTTAATTAAGTTCCTACTAATTATAAGTTAAAACTAAGCTTAATAAAATTTATTTTCTTTAAGATTATTTTACTTTACAATTATCATTTGTCAAATTTTTTATATATATTCATCTTGACAGTCTCTACTGATTTTTTGTTCTCTCCGCCAAACTTGTGCATCCTCCATGGCTATCTAGTGACCTTAATTCCACCTCTAATTGTTTCAATTCCTTGTTTGCTTGCATTTATTGTTGTGTCCTGCCATAATTATTTTCTAATTTAGCAGACTCAATACTTTGTAAGCTCTTATTGTATTGTTATATTATTATATTGTGTTTGCTATAATTACTTCCTATTTTTACAGCAGATTTGTTTTTCATCTGTTCATGTAATTGCTTATCTTATTGTATGTGACATTCTTTTCTATATTGACATATATTTTCTGTCTATTGTTACTTACAGTGTACCTGAGAGTACCTGTAAGCAATCTACCTCTTTTTTAATTTTTGCTCAATTTTTTTGTATTTGTTTAGTCCTGTTTATATTTTTGTTTTGTATATCTATATCTTGTGTTTTGTATAGTCCATGTTTATATGTTTTTTTCTTTAATCTCATTCATTACCTAGGTTTCCTAGCCTAGCCATACTCCCTTACTCCATTGTACCCCTGTAAGCCCCTTTTGTGTTTGTTTGGTACAGTATTGTGTACTTTTATTTCTTTTTGTTTTTCTTGTTTTTCCGGCAATCAGCTTTTTTTTATGCAGTCAAGTATAGACCCAGAACTTAACCTCTTATCCACTATCTATGACAATAATCACTTTAATGATCTAAATTGCAGATATTTTGCAGCACATGATGTAAACAATGTATTAACTCATAGTCACAATATCTCTGTAATCAATTTGAACGTTAGATCCCTAGGCAAACACTTCGATGATGTTAGTGCCTTGATTGAAGCTATTGACAACAATTTCTCTTTTATTATACTTACTGAAACATGGTTGAAAGATGATACTACTCAACTCTTTAACATGCCTAACTACTCAGCAATCCACAACTGTCGTCAACTTCAGAGAGGTGGTGGCACTGCTCTTTACTACCACCAAGAACTAACATGCTTAAAAGAAATTAGAACTAGAGACTGCTATGGGGAGTATATCTTCGCCAGCTTCAGAGTCAAGGGTGCCGAGTCTATCCTGTCTGTGGGTGCAGTTTATAGAATTCCTAACACTGATGTGTCCGAATTCAACTCAAACCTTAGAAATCTAATACTTGATAACAGACTGAACAAAAACCACCTAATTATCGCAGGGGACTTTAATATTGACCTCTGCGAGCCAGAACACCCTACTGCTGTTAGCTTCCTCAACTGTATGAATTCCTGCTTCCTCATACCCTTAATCACTAGACCTACTAGAATCACTGATAGCACTGCCACGACTCTAGATCACATCTGGACAAATATAACCTCTCCGCTTACTTCAGGTATAATCACCGATAGCACTACAGACCATTACCCCACATTTCTCTTAACTAACATTAGCAAACCACCTCTAGAAACAAGGGAGTTAAGCTTTAGGCTGCACAATGAAACTGCTATAAACAATTTTATAACTGCTGCTGATAATGTCAACTGGGAGTCCGAGTTAGGTAACATAGGGGACATCAACCTAGCAGTGCAATCTTTTCTACTAACAACTCTTAGCCTTTATAATACCCACTGTCCTATGCTTACAAAACAAGTCACAACCAAAAGGCTTAACAATCCCTGGCTTACAAAGGGAATACTTAAATCTATTAATAAAAAACATGACCTTGAGAAAAAGTATAGGTTAGGGATTGTCTCCAAAGAATTCTCAAAGAATTACTCATTTTTGCTATCTAAGATAATTAGACGAGCCAAAACTAAGTACTACGAAGATAAATTTACCCAAATAAAGAGCAACATTAAACAAACATGGAGAACAATTTCACAAATATTGGGATCAAAGAAGTCTTTAAATAACAAACCGACTCTCCTGTCTAATAACGATGGTCAGCTTTCAGCCTCTGATTCTGCTATTGAGTTCAATAGGTTCTTCTCTTCCATTGGTTCATCCCTTGCTAATGATATTCCATCTTCCAGTACTGACATTAAGGACTATCTGACAGGGAACTATCCCCAGTCTCTGTACCTAAAGCCTATTAATTCCATTGACGTCAATGAGATAATCCTTTCCCTTAAAACCAAGTCTGGTGCCCTTGAGGAGATACCAACTTTAATCTACAAAAAAGCCTCCAGATCTTTAGCCCCTGCTATTGCTTTGCTCTTCAACAAGTCACTTGAACTCCAAACCTTTCCAGATATTCTAAAAAAAGCGAGAGTAACGCCTGTCCACAAATGTGGTGATCTCACAGATGTTAACAACTACAGACCTATATCAATCCTGCCAAACTTGTCAAAAAATTTTGAAAAACTAATCTATAAGCAGCTTTACTCATATCTAGCCAAACTCAATATACTTAGCCCTTGCCAATATGGCTTCAGGCCCAAAAAAAGCACTAACGATGCACTTATTAGTATGCTTAACTCGATTCATACAGCTCTTGATAAAAATGAGTTCCCTGTTGGGTTATTTGTGGACCTGCGTAAAGCTTTCGATACTGTCAACCACCAAAACCTTCTTCTTAAATTACATCATTATGGTGTCAGAGGACACTCCCTACAATACCTCAAATCCTACCTTACTGACAGGCTCCAATGTGTTTCTGTGAATAATACAATTTCTCCCACCCTACCCATCAACATTGGTGTTCCCCAGGGCAGCATACTTGGCCCTCTCCTCTTTCTCATCTACATTAATGACCTTCCAAATGCCTCCCAACACCTCAAACCAATCCTATTTGCTGACGACACAACCTTCATTTACTCCAGTCCTGATCCCCTTGCTCTAAATGCCACAGTAAATACTGAGCTAAATAAAGTCCATCTGTGGCTAACTGCCAACAAACTCACCCTTAACATTGACAAAACTTTCTATATTCTGTTTGGCAATAAATCCTCTAATCAAATAAATCTCAAAATAAACAATACCCAAATTTGTAACAAATTAGATGGCAAATTCCTTGGCATTCTCATTGACCACAAGCTGAATTTCCAGGGACACATTCTAAACATATCTAAAAAAGTTTCAAAAACTGTGGGCATTCTTTCTAAGATCAGATATTATGTACCACGCCCTGCCCTGGTGACTCTCTATTACTCCCTTATCTATCCATATCTCAACTATGGTATTTGTGCTTGGGGCTCTACTACCCAAAATCATTTACGTCCTCTAATTACTCAACACAAAGCTGCTATTAGGACAATATCCAATTCTGGCCCCAGACATCACTCGGTACCCCTATTCAAATCCCTGAATATGTTAGACATTAAGTCACTGCACATTCTCTCATGTGTACTATACATATACAAAACGCTAAATTGTAATGCCAATCCTGATCTCAAAAGCTTCATAGAAGGTTGTAACAGAACCCATGAGCATCACACCAGAAATAAATACAGTTTTGATATTCCTAGAGTACGACTTAATCAAACCAGAAATGCTCTACAAATCAAGGGGCCCAGAATGTGGAATGACCTTCCCAACCATGTTAAAGACAGTACCTCTCTCAACCAGTTTAAGATAAAAACTAAACACTACCTAATAAATTCCCTGTAACCTACCTCACTCCTCTATTGTCAACCCATGTCCGTTATTTTCTTTTTTTTTAATCAACACTGTTTGTCAACCTATTGTATTTGTGCTGCTTTTTCAGTCATGTTCCCCCTTTTTTTTTTATCTTTATTTGTATTTGTTCTCAACACTTTTTATTCTTTATGCTCAATTAGTATTAAGTTCTTGATATTAATGTTTTTCTTGCCCGAAACGCATTGCGTAATAGTGGCTTTAGGCATTGTATGTACTAGCTCTATCTATATATCAATCCATTAATGTAACATCACTTGTATGTATATACCTTACCTGAATAAACATCTAAACATCTAAAACATCGGCCTTACCTAACCTTGTTAGTATCTTAAGATAAGCATCTTATTGCTTCGTAATTACAATTATTACCTAACCTATAATAGGTATAGGTTAAGTAATAATTGTAATACCTATAATAAATACCTATAATAGGTATAGGTTAAGTAATAATTGTAATACCTATAATAAATACCTATAATAGGTATAGGTTAAGTAATAATTGTAATACCTATAATAAATACCTATAATAGGTATAGGTTAAGTAATAATTGTAATTACGAAGCAATAAGATGCTTATCTTAATATACTAACAAGGTTAGGTAAGGTCGGTGTTTTCTTTGAATCTTTTTAGGGGTATCTATTATGTTTAGTATATCACCTATGCACGTAGTTAATAAGTCAATATTGACTTTACGAATTTGCGAGAACGGGTTGGAATCAGGCGTCCGCCAACAACGGTGTTTTTTCCAGGCCGCACGCTTACAGTGGACAGCCTGAGCACAGTCTGCATTCCACTAGGGAACGCACTTCTGTGCGCCCCAGGAGGTAGAGCGCGGAACAGAGCTGAGGGCAGCATCAAAAACTGTCATGAAAGGAGGAGGGGGGCTCGGGAAAGAGGAAAATCAGAGAGGTCGGAAAGAGTAACACAAAGGTAAAGAGGTTCCAAACAGCCTTGTCAAACTTCCACCTAGGGAAAGAGAGGGGAGGGTGAGAAGAAAAGAAAAGTGAGAAGGATGGGGAAAAGGTCACTGTTATGTAGGTCATCACGAACCTGCCAGGTGAAGTCCATATAACTTCTCTACGCCTAACTACTCAGCAATTCACAACTGTCGTCAACTTCAGAGAGGTGGTGGCACTGCTCTTTACTACCACCAAGAACTAACATGCTTAAAAGAAATTAGAACTAGAGACTGCTATGGGGAATATATCTTCGCCAGCTTCAGAGTCAAGGGTGCCGAGTCTGTCCTGTCTGTGGGTGCAGTTTATAGAATTCCTAACACTGATGTGTCCGAATTCAACTCAAACCTTAGAAATCTAATACTTGAAAACAGACTGAACAAAAACCACCTAATTATTGCAGGGGACTTTAATATTGACCTCTGCGAGCCAGAACACCCTACTGCTGTTAGCTTCCTCAACTGTATGAACTCCTGCTTCCTCATACCCTTAATCACTAGACCTACTAGAATCACTGATAGCACTGCCACGACTCTAGATCACATCTGGACAAACATAACCTCTCCGCTTACTTCAGGTATAATCACCGATAGCACTACAGACCATTACCCCACATTTCTCTTAACTAACATTAGCAAACCACCTCTTGAGTCAAGAGAGATACGTTTTAGACTACACAATGAAACTGCTATAGACAATTTTATAACTGCTACTGATAATGTCAACTGGGAGTCCGAGTTAGGTAACATAGAGGACATCAACCTAGCAGTTCAATCTTTTCTTCGAAAAACTCTTAGCCTTTATAATACCCACTGTCCTATGCTTACAAAACAAGTCACAACCTGATAATTAGCTCTACTGATCTACCTGATGAACAACAAGGTGAGGATTGCTGTAACATAGCCAACACCCTAATTAATTCAAAGATCAGTGTCAATGTTCAAATCAAATCGGCTATTAGGTTAGATAAAAACAATCCCCGTACCATTAAGAGAATGCTCATCAAACTTGCAAATCCCTCTGTGAAGTCTGACCTCATACAATCAGCTGCTAAGCAAAAAACCAACCTCTATATAAATGAGTGTCTTACGAAGCAGCGTGGATCCCTCCTCTACAGGCTGCGCCAAATTCGCAAACAAAACCTTGGTCTTATCAAGCAGTGCTACACAAGGAATGGTACGATTTTTGCGAAGAAGGAAATTACAGGAAAAAGATATGAAATAAAATGTGACCAACAACTCCTGGCCTTCTTAAGTGATTGTGGTATATCTGAAAACCTGAACCCGACCAATGCCAGTACTTAAAATAACTCTTTCAGTGCCTGAGCCTAACCTAACTTAATCTAACTTTGTCTAAGGTGCTGTCTCTGCCTTACCTTTTACCTAATGTTCTCTCATTCATATAATTTCCTAAATAATCCATCAAGTCTCCATGCACTTATGCAAGCATCTACCTCAGTTTCATTGTAAAATTTTACTCTTAAATCTAATCTTACCCTATTCCAATTATATTTTAAATTTATTTGTATTGATCTATATCATTTATTGAAATCAATTATTGATCTCATTTTTGTTCTTTTAATTAAATTCATACTAATTATAAGTTAAAACTAAGCTTAATAAAAATTTTTATCTTTAAGATTATTTTACTTTACAATTATCATTTGTCAAATTTTTTTATACATTCATCTTGTCAGTCTCTACTGATTTTTTGTTCTCTCCACCAAACTTGTGTATCCTCCATGGCTATCTAGTGACCTTAATTCTACCTCTAATTGTTTCAATTCTTTTGTTTACTTGCATTTATTGTTGTGTTTTGCCATAATTATTCTCTAATTTAGCAGACTCAATACTTTGTAAGCTCTTATTGTATTGTTATATTATTATATTGTTGTGTTTTGCTATAATCACTTTCTATTTTACAGCAGATTTGCTTTCATCTGTTCCTGTAACTGCTCATCTTATTGTATCGTGACATTCTTATCTATATTGATATATATTATCTATCTATTGTTACTTGCAGTGTAACTGAGAGCACTTGTAAGCAATCTACCACATTTTTCATTTTTGCTCAATTTGTTTTTGTATTGCTTAGTCTTGTTTATATTTTTGTTTTGTATTTCTATATCTTGTGTTTTGTATAGTCCATGTTTATATGTTTTTTCGTTAATCTCATTTATTACCTAGGTTGCCTAGCCTAGCCATACTCCCTTACTCCATTGTACCCCTGTAAGCCCCTTTTGAGTTTGCTTTGTTCTGTATTGTGTACATCTTTTTCCCTATTTTATAGCTTATTTCTACCTTGTTATTTGCCTTTCTTCCCTTGTTTTTCCTGCAATCAGCTTTTTTTATGCAGACAAGTATAGACCCTGAACTTAACTTCTTATCCACTATCTATGACAATTATCACTTTAATGATCTAAATTGCAGATATTTTGCAGCACATGATGTAAACAATGTATTAACTCATAATCACAATATCTCTGTAATCAATTTGAACGTTAGATCCCTAGGTAAACACTTCGATGATGTTAGTGCCTTGATTGAAGCTATTGACAACAAATTCTCTTTTATTATACTTACTGAAACATGGTTGAAAGAGGATACTACTCAGCTCTTTAACATGCCTAACTACTCAGCAATTCACAACTGTCGTCAACTTCAGAGAGGTGGTGGCACTGCTCTTTACTACCACCAAGAACTAACATGCTTAAAAGAAATTAGAACCAGAGACTGCTATGGGGAGTATATCTTCGCCAGCTTCAGAGTCAAGGGTGCCGAGTCTGTCCTGACTGTGGGTGCAGTTTATAGAATTCCTAACACTGATGTGTCCGAATTCAACTCAAACCTTAGAAATCTAATACTTGATAACAGACTGAACAAAAACCACCTAATTATCGCAGGGGACTTTAATATTGACCTCTGCGAGCCTGAACACCCCACTGCTGTTAGCTTCCTCAACTGTATGAATTCCTGCTTCCTCATACCCTTAATCACTAGACCTACTAGAATCACTGATAGCACTGCCACGACGCTCGATCACATCTGGACAAACATAACCTCTCCGCTTACTTCAGGTATAATCACCGATAGCACTACAGATCATTACCCCACATTTCTCTTAACTAACATTAGCAAACCACCTCTTGAGCCAAGAGTGATACGTTTTAGACTACACAATGAAACTGCTATAGACAATTTTATAACTGCTGCTGATAATGTCAACTGGGAGTCCGAGTTAGGTAACATAGTGGACATCAACCTAGCAGTGCAATCTTTTCTTCAAAAAACTCTTAGCCTTTATAATACCCACTGTCCTATGTTCACAAAACAAGTCACAACCAAAAGGCTTAACAATCCCTGGCTTACAAAGGGAATACTTAAATCTATTAATAAAAAACATGACCTTGAGAAGAAGTATAGGTTAGGAATTGTCTCCAAAGAATTCTCAAAGAATTACGCATTATTGCTGTCTAAGATAATTAGACGAGCCAAAACTAAATACTACGAAGATAAATTTACCCAAATAAAGAGCAACATTAAACAAACTTGGAGAACAATTTCTCAAATATTGGGATCAAAGAAGTCTTTAAATAACAAACCGACTCTCCTGTCTAATAACGATGGTCAGCTTTCAGCCTCTGATTCTGCTATTGAGTTCAATGGGTTCTTCTCTTCCATTGGTTCATCCCTTGCAAATGATATTCCATCTTCCAGTACAGACATTAATGACTATCTTTCAGGTAACTATCCACAGTCTCTGTACCTAAAGCCTATTAATTCCACTGACGTCAATGAGATAATCCTTTCCCTTAAAACCAAGTGTGGTGCCCTTGAGGAGATACCAACTTTAATTTACAAAAAAGCCTCCAGATCTTTAGCCCCTGCTATTGCTTTGCTCTTCAACAAGTCACTTGAACTCCAAACCTTCCCAGATATTCTAAAAAAAGCGAGAGTAACGCCTGTCCACAAATGTGGTAATCTCACAGATGTTAACAACTACAGACCTATATCTATCCTGCCAAACTTGTCAAAAATTTTTGAAAAACTAATCTATAAGCAGCTTTACTCATATCTAGCCAAACTCAATATACTTAGCCCTTGCCAATATGGCTTCAGACCCAAAAAAAGCACTAACGATGCACTTATTAGTATGCTTAACTCGATTCATACAGCTCTTGATAAAAATGAGTTCCCTGTTGGGTTGTTTGTGGACCTGCGTAAAGCTTTTGATACTGTCAACCACCAAAACCTTCTTCTTAAATTACATCATTATGGTGTCAGAGGACACTCCCTACAATACCTCAAATCCTACCTTACTGACAGGCTCCAATGTGTTTCTGTGAATAATACAATTTCTCCCACCCTACCCATCAACATTGGTGTTCCCCAGGGCAGCATACTTGGCCCTCTCCTCTTTCTCATCTACATTAATGACCTTCCAAATGCCTCCCAACACCTCAAACCAATTCTATTTGCTGACGACACAACCTTCATTTACTCCAGTCCTGATCCCCTTGCTCTAAATGCCACAGTAAATACTGAGCTAAATAAAGTCCATCTGTGGCTAACTGCCAACAAACTCACCCTTATCATTGACAAAACCTTCTATATTCTGTTTGGTAATAAATCCTCTAATCAAATAAATCTCAAAATAAACAATACCCAAATTTGTAACAAATTAGATGTCAAATTCCTTGGCATTCTCATTGACCACAAGCTTAATTTCCAGGGACACATTCTAAACATATCAAAAAAAGTTTCAAAAACTGTGGGCATTCTTTCTAAGATCAGATATTATGTACCACGCCCTGCCCTGGTGACTCTCTATTACTCCCTTATCTATCCATATCTCAACTATGGTATTTGTGCTTGGGGCTCTACTACCCAAAATCACTTACGTCCTCTAATTACTCAACACAAAGCTGCTATTAGGACAATATCCAATTCTGGCCCCAGACATCACTCGGAACCCCTACTTAAATCTCTGAATATGTTAGACATTAAGTCACTGCACATTCTCTCATGTGTATTATACATATATAAAACGCTAAACTATAATGCCAATCCTGATCTCAAAAGCTTCATAGAAGGTTGTATCAGAACCCATGAGCATCACACCAGAAATAAATACAGTTTTGATATTCCTAGAGTACGACTTAATCAAACTAGAAATGCTCTACAAATCAAGGGGCCCAGAATGTGGAATGACCTTCCCAACCATGTTAAAGACTGTACCTCTCTCAACCAGTTTAAGTTAAAAGCGAAGCTATACCTAATAAATTCCCTGTAACCTACCTTACCCTTCTATTGTCAACCAATGTCTGTTTTTTTCTTTAAAGAGCGCTGTTTGTCGACATAATTGTATTTGTGCTGCTTTTTCATCTATGTTTTCATTTCTTGTTTTCATTCTACTCATTATGCTCAATTAGTATTAAGTTTATCATGCCCGAAACGCTTTGCGTAATAGTGGCTTTAGGCATTGTATGTACTAGCTCTACCTATAAGTCAAACAATCCTTGTAAATATTTATTGTATGTATGTACCTTACCTAAATAAAATTGTATTGTATTGTTGTATTGTATTGTACTATCCAATGTATTCTCACAAACCCAATGTACCTTCTTGTATATATATAAATAAATAAATAAAATAAGAACACTGTTTCCCAAAAACGGTGGGTTTTCTGAGTGGAAGAAAACGTATGTCTGGAAGCTGACTTTAACCGCCCCAAGCTGCGCGCGCATTGACCCGAGGTTATATAAACCGGGACGGAGACGGCGTGGGCCCCTTTCCCAAGCCAGCAGCTGCTCTTACATAACGACTCACTGCTGCTCAGCGAGTCGTAAACACAGAAGTTTAGCCCGCTCAACTGTTCTCCCAGCATGGACCCTACACCAGTTCCTCTAGACAACGACTCGGAGCGACCCGTTAGGGGCGTCCTGCCCTTCTCAACATTTAAGGTAGTGTTTGTGTTTTGTTGGTGCGCCGGACCAGTGTTTGTGTTGTTGGCGCGTCGGACCAGTGTTTGTCTCTTTGTTGGCGCGCGCGCCCTGAAGCACGCCTGTTGGTTCAGCCTCGGTGACCAAATGCAGGTGCAGTGGTCCTAGAGGGGGAGGTGACCCTCGGTGTTATGGGGCACTGGTTTTACTCCAGTAGGTGGCTGTTATTTGAAGCACAATCGGGAGGAGATAACCAAGATAACCTCAAGAGGAGGCCTGTACACCCTCCCACCCCCACCTTCCCCTTCTGCTCAGCCCTGTACCTTAAGCCCCCTCACCCAGTCGACGTGAGGTATGCTGCTTGGGCGACTTCTGTTGCCATTATTTGTTATTTACGTTCTTTATATAAGTCCTTCTTTATAGTCTGACTGTTAGACATGGCGTGTTTCTTCACGCTACAATATTTACTGTAATTTTACCTTTGCTTTCGCCCCATGCCTATGTTTATATTGGGTAGTGCTGTTATTGTTGTTCCAGGACATTTATTGCTCAAGCCAGCTCTTATTTAGTGCTGTTGCTTTACCCTACTCTAAACGCTGGCTATTAGGTTAGGCTAGTGCTAGGTTAGGCTAGCTGCTGTCTCTCAGGCCTCGGGCCCCTAGCTTCAAGTTTTCATGGACTTGTATTTTTCATAAGTTTCCTTAATTTATTAATGAATTTAATGGTGTCAAGCTGCATGTTTTCTTGAAGCTGTTTTCTTGAAGCTGCATGTTTTCTTGAAGGCTGTTATTTGAAGCACACTCGGGAGGAGGCATGTCCTCCCCACCCTCACCCTCACCCAGTCGACGTGAGGCTTTACATTCAGGTTTGTTTTAACTTTTGCTTATTGCCTATAAGTTATTAGGTAAAGTCAGCTAGGTTAGGCTAGCTGCCGAGTCACAGGCCTCTGGCCACTAGCTTTGTTTTCATGGACTAGTTTTTCCATAAGTTTCCTTAACTTATTAATGAATTTAATGCAGTGTCAAGCCCCATGTTTCTTTTGCAGGTTGTACATTTAGGTTTATTTAACTTTTGCTTATTGCCTTTAAGTTATTAGGGAAAGTCAGCTAGGTTAGGCTAGCTGCTGTGTCACACGCCTCTGGCCCCTAGCTTTGTTTTCATGGACTTGTTTTCCCACAAGTTTCCTTAATTTACTACTGAAATTTATGCAGTGTTAAGCTGCATGTTTCTTTAGCTGGTTTTACATTTAGGTTTGTTTTAACTTTTGGTCATTGCCTATAAGTTAGTAGGTAAAGTTAGCTAGGTTAGGCTAGCTGCGTGTCACAGGCCTCTGGCCCCTAGCTTTGTTTTCATAGATTTGTTTTTCCATAAGTTTCCTTAATTTATTATTGAATTTTATGCAGTGTCAAGCTGCATGTTTTCTTTAGCTGGTTACATTTGTTTGTTCAACTTTTGCTATTGCCTTTAACTTATTAGGTAAAGTTAGCTAGGTTAGGCTAGCTGCAGTGTCACAGGCCTCTGGCCCTAGCTTTGTTTTATGGATTTGTTTTTCCATAAGTTTCCTTAATTTACAGTATTAATGAATTTTATGCGGTGTCAAGCTGCGTGTTTCTTTGCTGGTTTTACATTTATGTTTGTTTAACCTTTGCTTTGCCTTTATTCTTACCTTTTATTTATTCTTTTTTATTTATTTTTTATTTATTATTTTATTTATTTATTTATTTATTTATTTATATTTATATATATTTATTTATTTATATTTATTTATTTATTTATTTATTTTTTATTTTTATTTATTTTATTTTATTTATTATTATTATTTATATATTATTTATTATTTATTTCTTATTTATTCTTACCTTTTACTTAATAAAACTTTTTTTTTCGCATTAGTTAATTAATCACGCTGCTTATTTCTCTCAGATTGGGATGTGTTCTTATTGGATTAGTTACTACTGTTTAACGATAAACCTTATTCATTGATGCCTTCCTTTTTTGTCACACCTTGGCTTCCATACCGTAATTAAATACTGTTCACAATTCTGCCTTCCTTATAATTATTCGGTCACTGGGTTTTTCCGGAACATATTTGAAAACTATAATTTTGAAGGTTTTTCTAAGTCTATTTTGTTTTTATAATTCTTTCTATACATTAGATATTGGGAATTACTATTATTGTCATTAAAATGTACTTAATTGTTGTTAAAGATTCGCTGCCTGGAACTGGGGGTTACGGGCCATGGGGTGCCGTAGATGAAAAGTACTTAGTTATGTTAATGACTTTTAATATTCATTAATCCGCTTACTTGTAACAGTCTGGGACGCTTATTCTATCATTTATTATTTTGTTCTACTATCCACAGACTGTTGGGGGTAGTCTTTATGGTATTCTTATACAGCCCATTTGCGGTTAGATTAGTCATTAGTACCATTAGTAGATTAGTATGGTTGTTGGTTGGTCGTTAAGGATTAAGTCACCCAAGGGGTGGCACGGGCATGCTCCGCCAAAAAATTCGTATGGCATTGTACAGCACACTTTATTCTGACTAACGAACAGTTAAAACATTGACGTAATATCAAGCTTGATGCGGTGCCCCCCCCCCCCCCTTTGCATTTTGGTGGTATGGGTTGTTCTTACATATTCATGCATTATTTGCGATATATTACACGTTCATGCGTATTTAATGACGTACTATAGTACATGTCTTCCCATGCTTGGAACATTGGAAGGTCCCATACTCCACTACGTTCGTGGTAATTGGTCTACAATTTTACCAACCATATTATCGAACCAGTATTTACCCAAGTTTTTTTTTTTCATTTACTACGCTGTACACGTTCAAGGGAATTTATTTACGTCTATAGTATGACGCAAAATACAGTTCTGCTTATTCTAACTAAGGCACAAATTTCATTGCAAGATTAACGGAAGAACAACTCCAGGCGTCAAGTTACTAATCCTTTATTAATATTGCCCAGTGTCCTATTCGCCTCAATTAAGACCGAGCATGCATTGCTCCTTTGGTTTTAACCATCTTACTAATTGCAATTCCAAGTTCCCTCTCTTCGCAGAATTCCCTCAGTCCACAGAATCATCGCGGAGGGGTCAACACACACCCCTCGGGACGAGGAGATCGGCGTGGAACGGCCTGCTCCCACCTGACGCAATCTGATTCAGCGGTACGCACCCCATTCATCCTACGAATTTGTTTTTTTCCCTAGGTTCATGCTTCAGTACACTGCCTAACATCGGGCTTACCATTAATATGTAATAATAGGCATTTACCCACAGCTTGCGTTAGTCGCACTCTGCCTTACCCGTGGTCTCCTAGACTGGGGTGTGTTACCCGTCTGTCATCACTTAAATTATCCCTAGAGTGTTCTTTTTCCCAATATCTGTTCAAGATCAATTCGGCGTTGCAGTCTACGTTCCCGGTGCTGTCGGTTCAAGGTAGCCCACACACTTCTTGACTTCAGTTCCTGCCGCCAAGGGTGAGCATGATAGCACGCCCTTAGTCCTCTCCTAGAAAGACGGCATCCATTGGACCTGTGGAGCTGACTATACTCTATCCGGTATTATTACTCAAGCCTTAATCATAATAGAAGTACACACTTTTTCACTTCCATTCGTTGTTTTTCAGACTAACCCGCCAACAGTGGCCTTCAGGTGAAGGTCGGTCCCACAACTGTGATATTTACCATTTTGTGATTAACTGCAACATCAGTGCTTCATTTCTTTACGTTATTACTATTTAACACACTTTGCGTGTTCCGTCAGTGTATATGGTCTGTACAACGTTGTCTTCAGCTTGGTGCAAGGAGCCCTGTTCGTTCGGGTTTCGGAGCGTTTAATTCCCCCACTGCTTTACCACACTGTCCTACTTATGCCACATGCTCACCCCTGCCAACCCTTACTGCCGTAATATTTCCAGAACGACTACAGACCATCGGGGAACAACACATGGACGGGGAACATTGGTTTTGCGCCCGAAGAACACTCTCGATGGACTGCACGGATGGGCGCATGAAGGAACTACTCAGCTGCGTTGGGGCTAGCCTCCGCGAGGGCGGGCTACAGCGACGACGACGCCCACGAGGACGACCCGGCGTGGCGGTACACAGCACGCGTAGCACGCATTAGAACGACTACAGACCATTGGGGAACACATCATGGACGGAGAACATAGGATCGCGCACGATGAACACTCCCGACGGACGGCACGGATTGGCACACGCAGGTCCTACTCACCCGCCCTGGGGTCAATCTCACTGGGCTAGTCTCTGCAAGGGCGGGACACAGAGATGACGGCGTCACGAGGATGTCTTGGCGTGGCAGGGCATAGCACGCGAGGCATGCACGAGGTAATACGCCCACAACACGCGGACATCAAGACGCCCGCATTGTATACACATGCACCAGACGGGGCTCCATTGGTCACTTCCAGGATGCTGCTTACCTAGCAGCATTTACCAGCCATGTACGCCCGACTCTGTACCTTTTTTCAGTACTGGAAATTCCTGACTGTTTTTTTAATGGCAGAGGTAACGGGTGTACGGGCACGGACGTGGACGCAGACAAGGAAAAACTCCATGATACCCCGCGACGCAGAACTTGCGGCTACGCCATTCCTGGTGGCACGGCCCCCAACGTCAGATGAGAAGTCAACGCCCTACACGCTGATGCCCCTTACGCGGCCTGCGCCCTCACAATGACTACGCCCCACATTCTTTACGGATTGGACGGGCCACGCAGTTGTCACATTACCGGGCATGTGCAGGAAACAATTAAGGCCGTCAGACGATGGAGGCGTGACGTTTTCACTCATGTCAGGCAAGATGTCATCACGCTTCCACATTGAAAACATTCAGCGGCCAGATAAAAGGCATGAAAATAAACAAAATAAAGCAGACGACCGAAACCCTAGATCAGGCTCTCTGCACCCAGCACTGCCGGGTGGGTAAACATTGGGCAGCAACGATGAGAGCCATGATTTACCGCATAAAGGTCCGGTTTCGTGACGAAACATACTACACCGGACCCCAATTACTAAGGAAAATCGTCGACATCACGAATGCAGCCCCGTTGGACATCCGTGACGATGCTGACGGCGCTGTACTTCTCTATTCAAGCGAGCAAGCTCTGGAGCAACTGTTTGCACCAGAACACCAGGACGCCCTACGAAACTCCAACCTGATCATCACTCCTAACCGTCGCTACTTGGCTGAACGAACCATATTCGTCAGCCACACGAGTGTCTACACCGCCACCCAGGACCCTGGTACCATCAACACCAGAAAACACGGCTCTGACTGCTGCTACAGTCAAGGCCACCCAACAAACTGTGCCTCAATTGCGGAGGAGATCACATCGCCGTCTCCATGGACTGCCAAGTACGACTAGATGAAATAAATAAACAGTAACTGCCAACCCAACAACCAATCAGCCGGCAAGCTTCGATATCCAAGCTACATTATTTCCAGTGCTTCCCAACGCTTCTGCTCCTGCTACACAGACGTCCACACCAGGCCAACCAACCAAGTTCCTAGAATCACCATTGTTTCCATCTACCTCGGCTGAGACCGTCACATATGAGGCCCCAGACTTCGACCTAAACCCAAGCAAATCAAGCAAGAAAAAGCCCTACTATGGATTTACCTCATTCACGATGGCACTTTCAACAGCAATCGAAGCACAAGAACGGTCATTGCCTTAGAATGCAACAGGAGCAACAACCAGCTCAAGACCTGCTTTCCTTACCCTGTGTTTGTCCACCACGAGACCGTGGAACATTATGTTGACCTCTGCGCTCTGGAGAGTGAATACGTCGACCCTAAATATGACTTCAAGAGGGGACAAGTGACCTTCCTGGAAGAAGATGAAGACCCGACAGGAACACCAATAACGCCGATATCATTTGGGAAGTACATGCGAATACCTCGTGGTCAAGATAACAACAAGCAACAGTGAACTTTCCTCTCACCACCTCAATAAGGAAGACGCCTCCTCCAAGCCAGACAGACCACCTCAAGTGAACCAGGACGACATAACCATGTCCCACCACTAGCCTCCTGCCGCCCAAGAACTTAAGCTACAGGCTTTGCTGGAAAAAACATCTCCAATCCAAGGTGGACGGGCCACCGAAATTTCAAGCCTCCTCTCTCCACATCCAAATCCTCTTCCAAGAATTTCATCGCCCCATCTTTTTTCCTCACATCATCCTTTCCAAGCTCTTTGGACATCAATCCAAACCAATTCCGCGGCCAGCGGGCACTCGCCCTTCGGGGGGGGGGGGGGGGGTCCGGCCAGCTGGCTCTGCGAGTGGGGGTGCAGCGCCGGCCCCTAAGTATTACGCTGTCCGCAGCTACTTACTCTCACTTGTAAGAGTATTGTTAAATTTGTCCTATAGGTGTATTCTACAGCTACTAGTAATTTACCATTTCACATTATGTCTGGGATTGGCGCATTATTTCTGTCATGTGTTAGGCCACTATATGATACTCTATAAGCCCTGATTCTACTTGAAAATTATGTAAACGTTTGCCTTACTTGTACCAATAGTTAATAAGGATTCCGCGTTCTGCAGACCATGTTCTATTTAGTTACCGGATATAAGCATATGCATTAATGTTATTAAGTCATTGTAGTCAAGTTATACATGTATTTATGCTGTTGTAAACTTAAACAAGTTACCTGTTCATTAACATGGTCTGAAAAATTTATTTATTTGTTTCTACTAAAAAATTAAATAAAATAGTTCCCAATGCTGTCGTTGTCTCATTCCTCCGTTATCAGAAAAAAATATTCTTATTCTTATAATAGTGTTGCCAAGGAAGAACGAGGTACGTAGTAACTCCATCTTAGAGACAATGCTTACTGTTTTAGATAATTTTCAAGTTGCATTTTGTATATGGCAATGAAAGTTAAACTTGTTGTCAGTGTGAACTTCAAGACATTTATCTTCTAATCTACACATTATTTGATACCTGTTAATACAGTACTTAGGTTAATCCGATTGGTGGACTTGTTACCAAACAGTATGTAAAATATCTTGTTAAGAGTAAGTTTGTTAGCAAACAGCCATTGGTAAACTTTTTTGTTTTCAGTTCTGCATCTAGTGTCATTAGAATAAGTGGGTTACCATTAGAGAAGACGAAAGTTGTATCATTAGCAAATAGAATTGGATTCGTGTTGAGTTATATTAGAAAGATCATTGATATTAATGAGAGATGACCAAAAAAACCACTATGGAGTGCCAATGTTAACGGCAGTGGGAGAGTTAGCATGATTCACAGAAACATACTGGAGCCTGCCACTGAGGTATGATTGCAAGTATTGAAGGGAGTGACCTTTGATTCCAATGTTGTAGCTTGAGATGTTTACTGTGGCACAGTGATGGGCCCTGTGGAAGATTGACAGGACCTGTAGCACAGTTGACAAGTTCCGTAGTGCAGTTGCTGGGTCCTGTACGTACCTATCGGTATCTACTGGATAGTGATCAACCTCTTTATACCCTCCCTATTAATGTTCAAATCCTTTGTAGAATTTGGCTTGAAAAGTTGTGGTTGGTGGTGGCTTCCACAAGTCATTACTTCAGTGCATTCCACTTATTGACCACTTGTACATGGTATGAGCATTTCCTTCTGCTCATTTATATTTCCAGCTTTCCCTTGTGTCCTCTTGTCCTACTGTCTTGTGGGGCAATGATGGGTCCTGTGGCACAGTGATAAATATTCTACAGTCAGTGTTTGTGATGACATAGGACTACAAATGTTCAGTCCAGCTAGAACATTTGTAGTGCGGCTATCACTGCACTACAGACTGATTGATAAAGATTAAGTCACCCAAGAGGTGGCACGGGCATGAATAGCCCGTAAGTGGTGGCCCTTTTGAGCCATTACCAGTATCAAGAGCTGATACTGGAGATCTGTGGAGGCGCGACTGCACCCTGCGTGACGGGAGATGTCTCCTGTGTGCACTACAGAGGGTAGATAGTACCAAATACCCTGACCACATTCCCCTTCTCATGAAGTATAGTGCATGACTGCATGGAGGTCGAAGTATCAATGCCAGGCCGCTACAGAACTGCACCGTGTGACCTACCATTGGTGGTACCGTATACACCCATCATACAGGTTGTATACGGTACCTATACAACCTGTATGATGCTTGTGTCCGAGGTACATCACGTATATAACTGGTCGAAAAGCATACTTAGTACAGTCCATGCAAGACTGTCAAGTCTTGCAATTCCCTCCGTCCTATACTAAATACTAATCCTTATAGATTTGTAAAGATTAAGCCACCCTAGAGGTAGCACGGGGATTAATAATATATAAATATATACTACGGGCTATAAGGGATAATCCAATGTTATAATTGCTCTATAAGGGATAATTCAATATTATAACTGTGCTATAAGGAATAACCCAGTATTATAGTTGTGTTATAAACGATTATCCAATATTATAATTGTGCTATAAGGGATAATCCTCATATCCCTTCCAAGTATTATATAGTCGTAATGGTTCAATGCTTTCTCCACTGATAATTATACCTTGCCTTCCTCACCTCGTACACATACCACGCCCCCATCACTACCACGCCCACATCACTACCATGCCCCCATCACTACCACGCCCCCATCACTACCACGCCCCCATCACTACCACGCCCCCATCACTACCACGCCCACATCACTACCATGCCCCCATCACTACCACGCCCCCATCACTACCACGCCCCCATCACTACCACGCCCCCATCACTACCACGCCCACATCACTACCATGCCCCCATCACTACCACGCCCCCATCACTACCACGCCCCCATCACTACCACGCCCCCATCACTACCACGCCCACATCACTACCATGCCCCCATCACTACCACGCCCACATCACTACCACGCCCCCATCACTACCACGCCCACATCACTACCACGCCCCCATCACTACCACGCCCCCATCACTACCACGCCCATATCACTACCACGCACCCATCACTACCACGCCCACATCACTACCATGCCCCCATCACTACCACGCCCCCATCACTACCACGCCCCCATCACTACCACGCCCCCATCACTACCACGCCCCCATCACTACCACGCCCACATCACTACCACGCCCACATCACTACCATGCCCCCATCACTACCACGCCCCCATCACTACCACGCCCCCATCACTACCACGCCCCCATCACTACCACGCCCCCATCACTACCACGCCCCCATCACTACCACGCCCACATCACTACCATGCCCCCATCACTACCACGCCCCCATCACTACCACGCCCCCATCACTACCACGCCCCCATCACTACCACGCCCACATCACTACCATGCCCCCATCACTACCACGCCCCCATCACTACCACGCCCCCATCACTACCACGCCCCCATCACTACCACGCCCACATCACTACCATGCCCCCATCACTACCACGCCCCCATCACTACCACGCCCCCATCACTACCACGCCCACATCACTACCACGCCCACATCACTACCACGCCCCCATCACTACCATGCCCCCATCACTACCACGCCCCCATCACTACCACGCCCACATCACTACCACGCCCACATCACTACCACGCCCCCATCACTACCACGCCCCCATCACTACCACGCCCCCATCACTACCACGCCCACATCACTACCACGCCCACATCACTACCACGCCCCCATCACTACCACGCCCCCATCACTACCACGCCCCCATCACTACCACGCCCCCATCACTACCACGCCCCCATCACTACCACGCCCTCTCCCATGCCCCCATCACTACCACGCCCTCTCCCATGCCCCTGTTCCACCCCCTTAAAACGCACCAGTAGATTGCGTTTTACTTTCAATTAATCAACCCCCCTTGTTATTTTTATTTCATTTCGTGACCAAAGGGGTTGAGTAAGAAACAAGTGTCGGGAGGAAGTATCGTGGGTGGAGATAGGAGTAAGAGTAATTCTACCAAGTACAGGAAGGAGATGGTGCATGCGATGACTCAGGCTGGCCGGGACGTGACTGACTCCTGTACCACTGAGCGCAGGATACTAGTTGCTTGGTCACGGGAGACATCTCCCGTCACGCAGGGTGCAGTCGCACCTCCACAGATCTCCAGTATCAGCTCTTGATAGTGGTAATGGCTCAAAAGGGCCACCACTTACGGGCTATTCATGCCCGTGCCACCTTTTGGGTGGCTTAATCTTTATCAATCAATCAGTTGCTTGGTACACAAGATGCATCGCGCTCATATTTTGTTTTGTTACCATTTCAGACACAAAATTTGCAGGTTTCGTATATCTATAGTTGGTCAATATTAAAACCGCTATATAATACTATTAACGGTTAAAATCTTCTATTTAACAGGCACATACAAGAATGTAAGAACTCTTGTACAGTTATTAAATGAAGTTCAGTGATGTGATAGACAGTCCGGGCATCATAAAAACAACGCGCGCCAGCGTAAACATACAAATATGTAATTAAGAAACAATGCTGAGAAAGGGGAAAAAGGAGAGAGAGGAAATTTCGATAATTAAAAAACACTTAACAAGGCTGAGCGCGGGTCAGGTCACCAATACAAAGTGAGGTCACTCAAGAATAAGATACCCATGAAACTGTTTACCAAACACAAAGGTGCTAATTGTCTAGTTGTTGTAGTTTAGGGAGAAACGTCGGTAGTGTGAGGGAGAGTGGCACAGTAGTGCGAGGAAGAGTGACACAGTAGTGTGAGGGAGAGTGGCACAGTAGTGTGAGGGAGAGTGGCACAGTAGTGTGAGGAAGAGTGATACAGTAGTGTGAGGGAGAGTGGCACAGTAGTGTGAGGGAGAGTGGCACAGTAGTGTGAGGGAGAGTGGCACAGTAGTGTGAGGGAGAGTGGCACAGTAGTGTGAGGGAGAGTGGCACAGTAGTGTGAGGGAGAGTGGCACAGTAGTGTGAGGGAGAGTGGCACAGTAGTGTGAGGGAGAGTGGCACAGTAGTGAGAGGGAGAGTGGCACAGTAGTGTGAGGGAGAGTGGCACAGTAGTGTGAGGGAGAGTGGCACAGTAGTGAGAGGGAGAGTGGCACAGTAGTGAGAGGGAGAGTGGCACAGTAGTGAGAGGGAGAGTGGCACAGTAGTGAGAGGGAGAGTGGCACAGTAGTGTGAGGGAGAGTGGCACAGTAGTGTGAGGGAGAGTGGCACAGTAGTGTGAGGAAAAGGTAGGGAGAGTGGAACAAATAAAAAAAAGACATTATAATAGGTGAAAAGAAAGATTGAGAGAAGTATTCTGGAAAATGAGAAGAGTTTGTTATTTATTATATACCCATATATAGGTACTCCCAGGTGCCTATATATATATATATATATATATATATATATATATATATATATATATATATATATATATATATATATATATATATATATGTTGTACCTAGTAGCCAGAACGTCGTACTCGGCCTGCTATGCAAGGCCCGATTTGCCTAATAAGCCAAGTTTTCCTGAATTAATATATTTACTCAAAAATTTTTCTTATGAAATGATAAAGCTACCCATTTCATTATGTATGAGGACAATGTTTTTTTTATTGGAGTTAAAATTAGCGTAGATATATGACCGAGCCTAACCAACCCTACCTAACCTATCTTTATAGGTTAGGTTAGGTTAGGTAGCCGAAAAAGTTAGGTTAGGTTAGGTAGTCGAAAAACAATTAATTCATGAAAACTTGGCTTATTAGGCAAATCGGGCCTTGCATAGTAGGCTGAGAAGTGCGTTCTGGCTACTAGGTACGACATATATATATATATATATATATATATATATATATATATATATATATATATATATATATATATATATATATATATATATATATATACACACACACACACAATAGGGAAGGGAGTACCACCCCTGGCTGGAAGAAGGGGACCCAGGAGATGGAGTTCAAACCAGCGTTTCACCAAAAGCATATACGTATTACTGTACTGAGAAAAATAGTCGAAAACTGTACGTCAGACAAGGAATATATTGGTAGAATACAGCAATGCGATGGTTCAAATATATATATGTACCAATAATATCATTGCTTTTATTGTAACCTATATGAGATTTATGTGCCCAAATACAATTATAGTATTCATATTATTGAAAATAGTAAAATTAAAAATAATATATGCTGAATTCTCTGAGTGAATCTGCCGATGCGGTGAAGTAAAGTATCGTACAGCACAAGCCACATGACCTATAGGAATCCCCCGACACTTGTACTCCGTGTCACACCACGTGAGGAAGGGGTGAATGTCGACGCTAAACCTCCTGAACAATGTAGCAGTCAGCGGATTGTACAGTAATACATTCTACTGTAATATAAAGAGGTAAGAGCATCGTTCTATATTCATGTACATGTAGCAAATAACAACAGTGAATGAAGATTTTGAAGTGAATTTTAGAAAATGACGAAAGGCTATGAAATTTTTTTAATTATTTGGAAAACATGCGAAATATAAACTGGAAATAACAAATATAAATAAGGGGCATGTACTCACCTAGTTGTGTATGCGGGGGTTGAGCTCTGGCTCTATGGTCCCGCCTCTCAACTGTCATGTGAGATGGCTGTGTGCTGTTGCGTGCAGTAGCCTTAATAAACTAGTAAAGCAGAGAGCCGGCAAACACAACTCTTAGTTATTAGTATGAAAAAAAAGCAAGAGTTAAGTCATAACATCTTCCTGTTTAGAGAGTACTTATAGTAATGATGTGGACCATCGTTTTTTTTATTATTAACAAGCTTAAGTATACACAGTAACATGCTGCTACACTATTCTATATGGAGAATTACAAAGTGTGAAGTTAAAACTTGGTATAAGTTAAGTAATATGCCCTTCTCAGAGGATGGTTAGTCATATATGGAGTCACGCGATGTGTCTAACCCATTAGCCTGTACTGACAAGCTCTGGGTAGAACACAAGAATATCTTCCAGTATTCCTGTGTCTATGAAGTAGTTACAGAGCTCAAAGTACCTCATACCATTTGGTCTGAAATCATTGATAACAGGCCAATTACAGATATAGTGTTGTTAGTGTGTCCCAGCTCTTGTTCAGATAGTTGTCAATAGTTGCCTCTATTGTCAACCAATGTCTGTTTTTTTTAAAGAGCGCTGTTTGTCGACAGAATTGTATTTGTGCTGCTTTTTCAGCTATGTTTTCATTCCACGTTTTCATTCTACTCATTATGCTCAATTAGTATTAAGCTTTAGTCATTTAAGTTTTTCATGCCCGAAACGCTTTGCGTAATAGTGGCTTTAGGCATTGTATGTACTAGCTCTATCTATAATTCCATCACTCTTTGTAAAATCTCTTGTATGTATGTACCTTACCTAAATAAACATTTGATTTGATTTAGTTTACAATTAGAATGTTCACCATTGGGAGATTCATCACCAGTAGCCACCTGCCATAGTTATTGATATCTCAGCCTAATTCTGGAAATTACAATGCGACACTGTCTAGTACTCACCTAATTGTGCATGCGGGGGTTGAGCTCTGACTTTGGTTCCGTCTCTCAACTGTCAATCAACTGGTGTACAGATTCCTGAGCCTACTGGGCTCTATCATATCTACATTTGAAACTGTGTATGGAGTCAGCCTCCACCACATCACTGCCTAGTGCATTCCATCTGTTAACTACGCTGGCAATGAAAAAATTCTTTCTAACGTCTCTGTGGCTCATTTGGTTACTCAGTTTCCACCTGTGGATGATTTGTGCTGTTCGTACATATCTCGGTACTAAACAAGTTCTTTATACTCGTGCCTTCTGGCCTTTGAGTGTCAGTGACTGCTCTTCTGTCATCCCTAATTTCTGGCGTTTAATGAACAGGTGCATGAGGTGATAGAACACGCCTACCATGTCTGTCCTGCCCATGAGGCTTCCACGTGTACTCATCTAGTTGTGCTTGTGGGGGTTGAGCTCTGGCTCTTTGGGCCCGCCTCTCAACTGTCAGTCAACTTTTTTTTTCCACACACACACCCAGGAAGCAGCCCATAGCAGCTGTCTTACTCCCAGATACCTATTTACTGCTAGGTGAACAGGAGCATCAAGGTGAAAGAAACTCTACCCATTTCTTTCCGCTTCTGCCGGGGATCGATCCCCGGACCCTAGGACTATGAATATCGAGCGCTGTTCACTCAGCCGTCAAGCCCCCTGTGTGTACTTACACGGACACAGGTGGATGCTGAGAGCCCAAATGAGCCACAAAGACACTAGAATGAACTTTTTCAGTGTTTGAGTAGTATATAAATGAAATACACTAGGAAGTGATGTGGGTGGAAGCTGACTCCATATACAGTTGCTCAGTAACTCAATTGAGTTATTATATTAACTAAATTATATAGCTATAATATATATCTCAATTATAGCTCAATAACACCTGTAGACTGACAGTTGAGAGGCGGGACCAAAGGACCGAAGCTTATCCCCTGCAAGTACAACTGAGTACATGCCTGAATTTATTTCGTTTCCATTTCAGACTTCAGGGGGGGCGGAGGGGCTGCGTTTCATGACATACTACTTAAAGCATTTACCCTAGTAAGGCTAACTCCAAGCGTCCTGCACAGACATTCTCTCATTTAGTATACAACATGTCCTTCGGTATATATAACTCAGCAGCACTGTAAACCCGGCATGACAGGGAAGATCTCATTGAAACATTGAAACGATACTGAACAAGTTAAAGGATGTCATGGGTTCGTATCCTGGCCGGGGAGGATTTACTGGGCGCAATTCCTTAACTGTAGCCTCTGTTTAACGCAACAGTAAAATGTGTACTTGGATGAAAAAACGATTCTTCGCGGCAGGGGATCGTATTCCAGGGACCTGCCCGAAACGCTATGCGTACTAGTGGCTGTACAAGAATGTAACAACTCTTGTATATATCTCAAAAAAAAAAAAAAAAAAAAAAAAATGTTGAAATTGAAATAAGTTCATTGAGATAAAATACACACAAAGGGATGAGGTAGCTCAAGCTATTCTCACCCCGTTCAGTACGTGTTCATACATATATATTGACACACACCACAAACAATCAACAAATTGCCGGACATTCTGAGAGATAAACATATACAATTCCTCCTTTACACAAGTAGTATGGTATCAGACGTACACACAAATATTTTTATGACTTGGAGGATGTTGATCAGATATTTTCTGCAGACGGTCATTTGTAACACAAGAAAACAAGCCACAATGTGTAGGACTGAGAACGGGAGATGCTTTTTCACCCACAGGGTTATTAACCCATGGAACCGTCTACCCGCCGAAGCCGTAACTGCCAAAACTGTGTCGTTTCAAAATATACCTTGAAAAGATCATCAAGGCAAATGACGGGACCTTCGACAAGCCGCCGGCTTCCTGTCCTCGTCTTCATATATATATATATATATATATATATATATATATATATATATATATATATATATATATATATATATATATATATATATATATATATACACTCTTTTGTGTATATATATATGTGATATATATTGTATATACAGGGTATTGTATATATATATGAACACTCTTTTGTATTCAGAGTTAAATGTCAAGTTTTTCCCTGAGTGCTCTGTGTTCCCTTCTCTGAGGCTGTGGGTCCCTATAATTACACCAGTGGTGGTACCCCCTATATATATATATATATATATATATATATATATATATATATATATATATATATACAGTATCCACTCAATTTAACGGCCTCTTTTATACCGATCTGCCGGTAATAACGACTGGTTTGGGAGATCGGTATCTGGACCCTCATATACCAGTCTGGCGGTCGATATAACCGAAGGTCGGTATTGAGTTTGTTTTGGCATCGGCAACCCCTCACGTGGCAACAGGCCACCGACCTCCAAGGCCTTGCGGGAGGAATGGGAGGCAGTGATTGATGGAGGGAGGCATTGAGGGGGAGAGTGTTGGGTGTGGTGGTGAGGGTGGTAGGGAGAGTATTGGTGGTGGTAGTGAGGGAGGGAGAGGAGTGGTTTTGAGGGAGGCAGGGAGAGGAGTGGTGTTGAGGGGGGCAGGGAGAGGGGTGGTGTTGAGGGAGGCAGGGAGAGGGGTGGTGTGGAGGGAGGCAGGGAGAGTGGTGGTGTTGAGGGAGGCAGGGAGAGTGGTGGTGTTGAAGGAGGCAGGGAGAGGGGTGGTGTTGAGGGAGGTAGGGAGAGGGGTGGTGTTGAGGGAGGCAGGGAGAGGAGTGGTGTTGAGGGAGGCAGGGAGAGTGGTGGTGTTGAGGGAGGCAGGGAGAGTGGTGGTGTTGAGGGAGGCAGGGAGAGTGGTGGTGTTGAAGGAGGCAGGGAGAGGGGTGGTGTTGAGGGAGGCAGGGATAGGGGTGGTGTTGAGGGAGGTAGGGAGAGTGGTGGTGTTGAGGGAGGCAGGGAGAGTGGTGGTGTTGAAGGAGGCAGGGAGAGGGGTGGTGTTGAGGGAGGCAGGGAGAGTGGTGGTGTTGAAGGAGGCAGGGAGAGGGGTGGTGTTGAGGGAGGCAGGGTGAGGGGTGGTGTTGAGGGAGGCAGGGAGAGTGGTGGTGTTGAAGGAGGCAGGGAGAGGGGTGGTGTTGAGGGAGGCAGGGAGAGTGGTGGTGTTGAGGGAGGCAGGGAGAGGGGTGGTGTTGAGGGAGGCAGGGAGAGTGGTGGTGTTGAAGGAGGCAGGGAGAGGGGTGGTGTTGAGGGAGGCAGGGAGAGTGGTGGTGTTGAGGGAGGCAGGGAGAGTGGTGGTGTTGAAGGAGGCAGGGAGAGGGGTGGTGTTGAGGGAGGCAGGGAGAGGAGTGGTGGTAAGGAAGGCGGAGGGCAGATCTGCCCTCCGCCTGGTCAGCAATTCGAATTGCTGACCAAGGCGATGGTGCCAAACCTCTCACCCCATACTGTATTAAATTTTGTAATCTTAGTTGTAAAATATTTATGCCAAAATGTTAATTTTCGTATATAACTATACATTATTAATCAATAACATGTTTTATAGTTTCCTATTTGTTAATTAAACAAATATAGTTTTATTTATGAATTATGCACAGCTGGCATCTGCGAGCAGGCGCTGACAGATGTCTGGGTAGCCAGGCCTCGACCCCATTAGTAGCTCCCTCCTCCATCACCTGCTGTTCTCATGTTATGAGGAACGCAGTGAGGGAGGGGATGGAAGATAATGAGGGAAGGGATGGAAGATAATGAGGGAGGGGGTGGAAGATAATGAGGGAGGGGATGGAAGATAATGAGGGAAGGGATGGAAGATAATGAGGGAGGGGGTGGAAGATAATGAGGGAGGGGGTGGAAGATAATGAGGGAGGGGGTGGAAGATAATGAGAGAGGGGATGGAAGATAATGAGGGAGGGGATGGAAGATAATGAGGGAGGGGGATGGAAGATAATGAGGGAGGGGATGGAAGATAATGAGGGAGGGGATGGAAGACATTGAGGGAGGGGATGGAAGATAATGAGGGAGGGGATGGAAGATAATGAGGGAGGGGATGGAAGATAATGAGGGAGGGGATGGAAGACATTGAGGGAGGGGATGGAAGATAATGAGGGATTGGATGGAAGGCATTGAGGGAGGGGATGGAAGATAATGAGGGAGGGGATGGAAGATAATGAGGGAGGGGATGGAAGATAATGAGGGAGGGGATGGAAGGCATTGAGGGAGGGGATGGAAGATAATGAGGGAGGGGATGGAAGACATTGAGGGAGGGGATGGAAGATAATGAGGGAGGGGGATGGAAGATAATGAGGGAGGGGATGGAAGGCATTGAGGGAAGGGATGGAAGATAATGAGGGAAGGGATGGAAGATAATGAGGGAGGGGATGGAAGATAATGAGGGAGGGGATGGAAGATAATGAGGGAGGGGGTGGAAGATAATGAGGGAAGGGGTGGAAGATAATGAGGGAGGGGGTGGAAGATAATGAGGGAGGGGATGGAAGATAATGAGGGAGGGATGGAAGATAATGAGGGAGGGGATGGAAGATAATGAGGGAAGGGATGGAAGATAATGAGGGAGGGGATGGAAGATAATGAGGGGAGGGGATGGAAGATAATGAGGGAAGGATGGAAGATATGAGGGAGGGGGTGAAGATAATGAGGGAAGGGGTGGAAGATAATGAGGGAGGGGTGGAAGATAATGAGGGAAGGGGTGGAAGATAATGAGGGAGGGGGTGGAAGATAATGAGGGAGGGGATGGAAGATAATGAGGGAGGGGATGGAAGATAATGAGGGAGGGGGTGGAAGATAATGAGGGAGGGGATGGAAGATAATGAGGGAGGGGATGGAAGGCATTGAGGGAGGGGATGGAAGATAATGAGGGATTGGATGGAAGGCATTGAGGGAGGGGATGGAAGATAATGAGGGAGGGGATGGAAGACATTGAGGGAGGGGATGGAAGATAATGAGGGAGGGGATGGAAGATAATGAGGGAGGGGATGGAAGACACTAAGGGAGGGGATGGAAGATAATGAGGGAGGGGATGGAAGACATTGAGGGAGGGGATGGAAGATAATGAGGGAGGGGATGGAAGACATTGAGGGAGGGGATGGAAGATAATGAGGGAGGGGATGGAAGACATTGAGGGAGGGGATGGAAGATAATGAGGGAGGGGATGGAAGATGATGAGGGAGGGGATGGAAGACATTGAGGGGGGGGATGGAAGATAATGAGGGAGGGGATGGAAGATGATGAGGGAGGGGATGGAAGACATTGAGGGAGGGGATGGAAGATAATGAGGGAGGGGATGGAAGACATTGAGGGAGGGGATGGAAGATAATGAGGGAGGGGATGGAAGATAATGAGGGAGGGAATGGAAGACATTGAGGGAGGGGATAGAAGATAATGAGGGAGGGGATGGAAGACATTGAGGGAGGGGATGGAAGATAATGAGGGAGGGGATGGAAGATAATGAGGGAGGGGATGGAAGATAATGAGGGAGGGGATGGAAGATAATGAGGGAGGGGATGGAAGACACTGAGGGAGGGGATGGAAGATAATGAGGGAGGGGATGGAAGATAATGAGGGAGGGGATGGAAGACACTGAGGGAGGGGATGGAAGATAATGAGGGAGGGGATGGAAGATAATGAGGGAGGGGATGGAAGACACTGAGGGAGGGGATGGAAGATAATGAGGGAGGGGATGGAAGATAATGAGGGAGGGGATGGAAGATAATGAGGGAGGGGATGGAAGATAATGAGGGAGGGGAGGGAAGACATTGAGGGAGGGGATGGAAGATAATGAGGGAGGGGATGGAAGATAATGAGGGAGGGGATGGAAGACATTGAGGGAGGGGATGGAAGATAATGAGGGAGGGGATGGAAGACATTGAGGGAGGGGATGGAAGATAATGAGGGAGGGGATGGAAGATAATGAGGGAGGGGATGGAAGATAATGAGGGAGGGGAGGGAAGGAGGTGTTTGGTATATATGGTTCACTTGTTGTGTGGTCCACTTGTTATACAGTATAAAGTATATCCTACCTGAATGTTACTTGAAAAATTACTGACATCTTAACTTCGGAAATACCAGAACTCCGGAAATAATGACCAGGGTACAGCCCCATATAGGCCGTTAAATTGAGTGGATACTGTATATATATAATATTTGTGTTCACAAATCTTAAACAAATCGTTTAAAATATTTAAACGAACTCAAATTTTAAATTTCAAAAACATTCTTCCTAACAATATACATTAGTTGTATATGTATGTATATATGTATACATCTTGTGTAGATTGCTAGGAAGAATGTTTTTGAAATTTAAGATTGTGTTTGTTTATATTTTTGATTTGGATTTACTACGTGCAGTTATTACGAAACAAATATTTTTTGTTTTTGAAAAACAAAAACCCAACCACTTGGGCTGGACGGTAGAGCGACGGTCTCGCTTCATGCAGGTCGGTGTTCAATCCCCGACCGTCCAAGTGGTTGAGCACCATTCCTTTCCCCCCGTCCCACCCCAAATCCATATCCTGACCCCTTCCCAGTGTCATATAATCGTAATGGCTTGACGCTTCCTTAAAAAAAAATACGAAACAAATATCTCAGATGTGGATACAGAACTATGTATGTGTTAAATATTAAGGGGAATTATGCATTGGGGAAAAACGCCAAAATAACGAATATTAATTTAATGAACAAGACACAGGGCTACACACGCAATAAATACAGTTCATATAAACGGGAATGGTACTATAAAGGGTCTAGTTTGTTTATTTATATATTTATATGATTGATAGATCATCAATAACGTACAGGAAGCATGTGGAATGGACATTGCTACTGCTCCAGCATCTCGCCTAATTCTTTTCTACACAACTTCGGCCAGACTACCACTAAGCGAAGTTGCGAACCTCTCATATCACCCCTTCAGGCTCCATTGTAGCAAGGTCTACAACAGCAGCGTCACCGACCTCAGGCTGGCAGCGTCCCAAGTCTGGCTATATAGGCACCAGTTGACATCCGCTGCCAGACTGACTTCCCCAAGACTGCGTTTGAGTGCCCTTTACCCTGATAACCCCAGGGGTCCACCCACGCACACTGATTTACATCTATAAAAACACTAATTATTTAAATGCAAAGAAATTGTAAGCAAGCACTGATATAAGCTTCAGTGCTCCAGGGCTTCATGTAGGAAAAGGCCACCGAACCGGTTCTTAAAGCAAAAGTAACAATATTAGCTCAGCATTGGCCCTAGCATTGCAAACAACGGGACCTGCCATCATCATTAACACCTTGCTGGGCCTACCAACGTTTTATTTTAGTTCATTTATTATGCACCCCATACCCATCCTGTGGGCGGTAGTGGAAAGTGTTACAGAGGCACATAATGGGCTCAGGGACTGAGCCCCACAATTCATTTAGCTAAGCAAGTTACAATCTTGTTGAGCTAGTTACATAATTAAATGCACATCTTCACGCGAACAATGGGACGATGGGAACCTCTCGCGCCGTTGGGATGTCCTACTTTCACAACACGAAAGCCTCATTACAGGAGCAACAATACAATATGACTGGGCAGGCCACTATATCTTGATCAACCTCTCGCCCCATCCTAACTTAGTTTTCCGCCACCCATCCTACCCCTGTACTCAACCTCTGGTTGTGAAGAAGGTACAAACTTGTGGTTGAAGTACCACTGGCTGTGAAGAAGTACTCATCAGCACATCCTCTGGTCATAAAACGTTTAACGTGACTCCTTTCATGGTCACTGTTGTTGTTGGGTGCTTCATGTCCGGTGCATGATTAACAAATAAAAAACTATGTACCAATTATGTACTTGACCAATTAGATTAATTTGTTTTTTTTATAAACTCTTGTATATTCATCCTGTTTGAGCTGGCGGAAAGATTTAGTCACATAGGCTAAAAGGTTCAGGAATTGGTCCTTAACGTTCCTTAAGCAAAGCTATTTACTTTTGTGGTGACCTAATTACAGTTTTGTTTGCGTCAAATTACAAGGGTACTGGTCCAATTATGGAATAAATCACATAACTGCACATGGTCATGAGACAAAGCACTTAGGAGACTTCTAGGTAGTAATGGGAGCCTACTGACAGTGTGTACCTCTTCACCAGCACAATTGATGTTCATGCGGCCCTAACATGCTGAAGTAATTTGATGAAATATCTGTGCCCAAAATAGTCCATATTCCTAGGTCTTCAGTTGTTGATGTAAACAAACATCATGTGTGTATTTGCAGCAGTGTGTACTTACTTCCAAAGATAATTCATATCTTATCCAGGTGATAATGTGCAAGGTGGATGGCTAATAAATTTTAACAAATTTTGTTGTAACACAATAATTTTGGTGGCGAGGCATCATAATTCGTCACTATGATGTGACTAATAAAGCTATATGATTTTTACCAACTGTGTAATACCATAATTAAGCACGACGAAGAATATTAGGCCTTTGGAGAGGTGACAGGAAATGTCACAAAGAACAAAGAATACATTACAAAGAGATCTATATAGACTCAAATGTCAGAAGACTGCCAAATGCTTTTGAATACAGTATTAAAAAAAGCAAAACCGTGCATGTAGGGTCGGTTTGGTGCCCTCTTTTGATAATTACTTACTTGCATGTAGGGTATAACAATGTACATTCCAATTATCATATCAACAACACTATGCAAGCATGAACACCTCACCTGCAAAAGGACATACATAAAGTGATATGTTCCACTTGGGGCAAACGGGAGACATCTCCCGTCACGCAGGGTGCAGTCGCACCTCCACAGATCTCCAGTATCGTCTATTGATACTGATAATGGCTCAAAAGGGCCACCACTTACGGGCTATTCATGCCCGTGCCACCTTTTGGGTGGCTTAATCTTTATCAATCAATCACTTGGGGCAGTAGACGTAGTTGCATAGCTTAGTTAAAATACCCTAACTTATCAAACACTTAATTATACAAGCCAATGTTTAAGGTTTATAAGGTTTAAATTCACTCTGCACAAATATGAGTTATGGGAAAGCTGTACGTTTACTAAGTACTAAGTAAGATGCAAATCATCAAAGTTCATCTTTAAATTGTAAAAGTAACACTAAAGAATTTATTACTTGTAACTATATTTAAATAGTTACTATATAAGTTACTTTATGTAAATTATTTTAGGTACTATTTAATAGTTACTATACAGTATTTGAATATGTAACTATATATAATTAAGAATTTATAATGTTTAACTATATTTAAGTAGTTACTATACAAGTTACTTTAGTTACTATATTTCAATAAGTAACTATATATATTTCAGAATTTATTTCTTGTAACTTTAAAGTTATTAATAAATAAGTCCTTGCATAAGATGAAATCATTATAACTATATAATGTATAATAAAAAATGGTAAGGCCAATTATAACATGATGCTCAATAAATACAAAATACAGTTCAGAAAATACTGTAGTAATTGTTACAAAACTGTCAACAGTAATGGATACATTATAAAAGATAAACAACAGATAATTTGAAGTCATTTACTTTTCATAGCAAGATATAGCTGATTCAGAAACTTTGTTTTTAAGACAAATTAAAAAAAAACATGATGTTGAGAATTACTGTATAGAGGTGACATGTATATTGGCAAAGTAGGAAAATTAGTAAAATACATATACAGTACTGTATATCATTTGAAATTTGAAATTTTAAGGCTAAATTTATCATTAATCATCCATAAAGGTCAAAGAAGACTAAAGTATTTTAAATTTGTAATACAGACTATGTAAACAGGATGGTGGCTCTAATTTGAGGATCTTTCAGGAGTGTTTACTGTGTAGAAAGCAGCAACACCAGCTCAGGATGGGACCAATGCCACAGCTCTCCCAGGGACCATATGTAGCTGTTCCCATGGTTCCCATGGACGACACTGATGGGTAGGTATATATTGTACGATAATTTGCTTTAATTGTTATTCTTTCGTAACTGTTCCAAAATAGTAGTACAGTAGTAGTTCTGGATTTGATAGACTTGATTTATAGATAATACTTTGCCTGTAAGGACCTTTTCAAATGCTGTTTAGCTTTGATAAATCCCCTACAAGCAAAATTTCATTTACAAATAAGTCTACTCTAAACTTCTGTCTGTTTCTCTGTCATTGTCATCACCTTGTGTTGTGTTCAACTGTATAGAGTATTTACAGTAACTCTGGGTATCAATTTCAGCCCATATTGTATTGACTTTTTTCATTCTTTTAATTTACTTTCTTTGAGTGACATTACTTAATTAAAACTTACATGAAAACATATCTCGTTTGATTTATTTTTTAGATTTTTATGTTCATCTCAACTGAGAAAACATTTATTGTATTTTGAAAATTAATTGTAATATTACAGTAATGATAAAGCATTAAATTTATGTTATCTTTCAGAAAGAGGAATAATGAAACTAATGCACTTGTCAGAGCAGTTAATCTAAAAGTTTATCAGCTGTGTCAGAAATTAATAGAAGATGGTGAAGATGTTAAATACATAAATGAAAAAGATGGGTCAACACTGCTTCATATTTTGGCTGAGAAATACTCCAAAAGAGAAACCAGAGCTCAGAATATACCTTCTCTCCTACTACAGCATGGAGCAGATGTAAATGCTATGAACAAGAAAAGAGAAACCCCTCTCCATATTGCAGCAAGAGAGGGTCTTACTGACTTTTGTGCCGTCTTGTTGGAACATCAAGCTAAAGTAGACATAAAAAATATGAACCAAATGACGCCTTTACATTTCGCTGCTCAAAAAGGGGAACTTGACACTTTGAATTTACTGATACAAAAAGGAGCTAATCCCAATATTAAAGACAACCAAAAATACCTTCCACTTCACTATGCTGCTGAATGTGGTTATCATGAGTGTTGCAAGGTGCTTGCTTCTTTTTACTCTGTTGGTAGAACTCAAGACAGGCAAGATATTCCACCTGTTATGTTGGCAGCAAGGAAAGGTCATTATCGATGCTATAAAGAAATGGTTGATGCTAAAGCCAACATGAATCTCGACTACAAAGATGGTGTAGGCAATACAGCACTTCACATAACAGCAAAGTTAGGATTTGAAAAGTTTGTTGACTTACTCCTTGAAACAGGTGCTCCTCCAGACATACAAAACAATGTTGGGAACACACCAGTAATGGAAGCTGTCATAAAAAATAAAGTAAATTGTGTAAAGGAACTGATAGAGAATGGAGCTGTAGTTAGTATCAAGAATAATGCTAAACGCAGTGTTCTTCATTTGGCTGTTGCAAAAAAGGCAGATGAATGCATGGAATACTTGCTAACTATTGACAGAGTAAAGGACATATTAAATGAAAAAGATAATGATGGCTTTACAGCTCTTTTCATTGCAGTAAAGAAACACAGTGAAAACTGTGCAGTTTTACTTTTGAATGCTGGTGCATCACCTTCAGTTAAATCCCAACACAAGTTATGTCTTCTCCATCTTGCTGCAGAGAATTCTAAACCAATATTTCTAGAAAAGCTTCTAGCAATGCGTGTGTTTGATGTAAATGTCACCAACAAAGATAATGAGACTCCCTTACATATGGCAGCCCGTGCAGGTTCCAGGGAGGCATGCCAAATGCTTTTCTGGAAGGGTGCTCAAGTAAATGCTGTAGACAAAAATGGTAAGACAGCCTTGCACATAGGTGCTTATCATGGCCACTCTAGCATAATCAGGCTACTCATAAAGAATGGTGCAAATAAACGTGCTAAAGATGATAGCAATTCTACAGCCTTACACGCTGCTGCAGCTAAGGGAAATACAGAGTGTTGTGAAATACTGACTGATGCTGATAAGTCACTCTATAAAGAACAAGACAGGAGTAAAAAATATGCTCTAGATATTGCTTTTCTTAAGGGCCATTATGAGGTCTTTAAGCTTCTGCTACAAAAATTGCCGTATAGAAATATCGACAAAATGCCACAAGATCTGCAAGAGCATCTCCACTCCTACACACATAAAGCACTCAAAGATAGAAAAAAGTAAGTTCCTTATCTGTTCCTGATTAATTTTGGACTAATAAATATAGATATCTTAGTAATATCTGTTAGTGAAGTTTAATGTTGAATAATATAATGATACTCTAAGGGCTCATTCTTTTACAGAATTTGTAAATGCATGAATATAATTTTATATTATACTGTCTAAGCTTAGTAATCCAAATCATATGGGGCTACCCCCATTTGAATTAACTGAATATTCAACTTGGACATTCCTGGTAAGATATTTGACCGAAAATGAAAAAAATTGCAATTTATGGGATTAGGTCCAGTGGTTTCCCTGAGATGGCTCCCCATTACTAGGTCACATCAGTTGCAGGAGTCATGTTTGGTCTAACTTTCTTGTAACTTCAACTGTCTACTGTCTATTGGGCACCAGAGCCAAAACCTGGCCCCCCACCCCCTCACAGAGGCACATTGAGTAAGGGGCTATTATCATCACCTCTCACTGGGAAAGCATCCAGAAAGTCAGCAAAGCTTTAATGACAGTTGTAAAATTCATAGATAATGAAACATAGAAACTGCCAAACGACTTGATGTTGTGAGCCAAGCCTGGAACCCTAGCCCACAGCCATTTCCAGTGATCAGTTCTGTCACTAATGTAGGTGACACTACTTGTAGTGCTCTTTGAGTCCACCTTCACAAAGGGTCCCTCCGCTTTTCAGCTTAGTGCTAGCCATCCTTTGCACTTATCTTTATGGATGCCTTGTGTCTGGGTTGGGGGCTTCATGATCAGTGCTCACCAGACTGCCCAGAGATGGTGGTCATGCCCATTTCTTCAGGCGCATAGCACTGTGCACGAGTTTGCAGTTGTGTGGCATGCCCTGCGGAAGACTCTGCTTCACTCCGACTACTACAAGGTGGTTCATTGTCTGAACCGAGGCAAGTCGTTTTGATCCATTGCCCTGTGGAGCTGGCTTCTCAGAGTATGGTTCTCTGTGCAGTTCATATGCAGGGTGTGTCTAATATTCTTATAGATGGGCTATCTCACTTCCATCCCATTTCCACAGAGTAGACTGTCAGCAACACATCATTCCATTGGCTTCATGAGATGTTCATTTGCGCTGGGGTGGACCTCTTTACATCTGGGTGGAACCACCTTCTTCCTTCCTATGTGGCTCCAATCACAAGGCTCTCACATTCGATGCCTTTCAACTGAACTGGTCGAGGCATTGGTGCATTTACCTGAATTTACCTAAGGGCCACTAATACTAGTGGCCTTTACGAGGACAGGAAGCTGGCGGCTTGTCAAAGGTCCCCCATTTGCCCTGATGATCTTTTCTATCCATTTTTAAAACCCAGCAGTTTTGGCGTTTACGGCTTCGGCGGGAAGGCAGTTCCACAGGTATACAACCTTATGGGTGAAAAAGCACCACCTGTTTTCTGTCCTACCTTGTGACTTGTTGAGATTAAACCCGTTGCTGCTCGTTCATGTTACATCTGACCTTTTGAAGAACATGTCGGGATTGACATTGTCCAAATTGTTTAGTATTTTGAAGGTTTTTTTTGTCCTTCATGTCCTTTTTGTCCAACATGTCCTGAGCTAATATTTGGGCTCAGGTTTTGGTGTTCTAACATGGTTCTGGCAGCCATTCAGTGTTCCTAGTCCAAGTCAGTCACGTGTTGCTTTAGGCTGTGTCTCCCGGCCTGGGTTCCCTTCATTCTAGTGCCTTCCACCTCTCCTCCTTCCTGGCAAGTCTTGTTTTGTTCTTTGTGGTTAGTTAGCTTCAGGGAGCCATTTGGGGGGCCCATTCCAGAAACCCCGTGTTGAATGTAATGAAATGTCTCTTTCTTGAGGATATCCAATGGCTCTACGATTTCCTTCCCCTCCCTCCAGGTTCATTGGTTCATTGTTAGGTTGTTCACCACCTCCCAAACTGACTAGGAGAGCCGGTTGACAGCTGGGGCCGGAATCCTTGGTGGGGGTTATTGGTACTAGGTTTCTAAGAGGTTTCAAGCTAGTTTGAGTTGTTCTTGTGTGAATCAATTGCAGAATTGTTTGGCAGTTTTGAGGTTCTATTTTCTGTGAACCATCCAGTTGTCTGTAAAGCTTCGCTAACTTCTTGGATGCTTTTTCCAGTGTGGTGGTGATTGTCACTTGCTACCTGTGCTTCCATGAAGGGAATGGAGCCAAATTCTGGCTCTGGTCCCTGGTAAGCTAAATAGAATCTCCGAGACTGATGTATGGAGCCATCTCAGTAAAATAGCATCAGGGAGCCACCTGGGTTACTTCAGAAAGGGCATTTAATTACATTCAATGTTTTTTTTATGTAATTGTTTCCTTTAATTGCTTAGAAAATTACAAAATCTTTACAAAAATACAGTACAGTATTAAAATAATTTAAAATACTGAAATATTGTATTACTTAAAAATCCAATGCATAATTCAGTTTATAATATTATGGGATATAATATTGTACTAAAGAATTACAGGTATGATAGAAGTTATCTTAATTATAGGACAGGTGTGGAAGCCATTGTGGAGAGTAAGTGGTGGGCAGCAGGATTTGGTGGCACCAAAAAGCATGAAGGAGTTCCATGTCCTAACTTCAGAGATCTTATAAAACTTTACCCATTCCTTGCTTTGAAAGTGATGGATAATTGTACTTCAGCATCTGACACCACAACCAGTTCAACCTACTATGATTTCAGAATATTTGAGGATAATTATTGCATCACTGAAGGTAATACTATTTATAAATCATTGTTTACTTGTCTGCACTATACAGTAATAAAACAAATACAGTTTACAATTAATAGGCATTAAAATACTGTATGTAGCACTGAAGAATTTTCTTGATCCAGCTAACACTATACCCTGTACTTTGCTATTCACTCGTCTATCCATATCTTATGTAAGTTGTCTTTGCCTGCGGATGTATTACTTAAAACTACCTCAGACATAATTATTGGGGGTAGGGGGAAAGGGGAATTAGATGGGAATGGAATGAGGAGAGAGAAATTAGAAAGAGGGGTGGAAGGGGGTTTGTAGTGTGGTGGCCCAGTGGTACAGCACTCAGCTTTGCAGCATATATATGTATATACTTTTTTTTTTTTTTTTTTTTTTTTTTTTTTTTTTTTTTTTTTTTTAGATATATACAAGAGTTGTTACATTCTTGTACAGCCACTAGTACGCGTAGCGTTTCGGGCAGGTCCCTGGAATACGATCCCCGCCGCGAAGAATCGTTTTTTCATCCAAGTACACATTTTACTGTTGTGTTAAACAGAGGCTACAGTTAAGGAATTGCGCCCAGTAAATCCTCCTTGGCCAGGATACGAACCCATGACATAGCGCTCGCGTAACGCCAGGCGAGTGTCTTACCACTGCACCACGGAGACTGTTAATTAAGTTAAGTTACTGTACATACATACATAAACACACATATATACAGAGTTTAAAAGTTGGTTTAAAACCTAACTACACAAAGCTGCTGAAGAAATACAAGAAAATTCACTTTCACAAACAGAATGGTAGACTGTTGGAACAAGTTAGATGAGGTGGTGGTGGAGGCCAAAACCGGTAGTAATTCCAAAGTGTTATATGACGAAGAGTGCTAGGAAGACGGGACACCATGAGCGTAGCTCTCATTCTGTAACTACACTTAGGTAATTACACACACACCATATATAGTTAGGTATATAATCCTAAACCATTATGTCATCCTTCTGTATTTCCTTGATAAATGTGTTGAAACATGAAGACATTCGGAACTTTCGTTTCATTTTCCAAGTGGATACTTACGCATACATGTGAATCAACGCAGCATGGGTTTGTTGAACAGATCCTGCCTTACTAACCTGCTTACTTTTCTGGAAACGGTAACTGGCTAGTCAGACAAAGGACTTCGGGTAGATGTAGCTTACATGGACTTTGCTAAAGCTCTTGTCACGGTACCACACGAGAGACTGGCAAGGAAATTACAGGCACATGGAATAAATGGAAGAATACTGGAATGGATAAAACAATGGTTAAAACATAGAAAACAAAGGGTCATGCTAAATGGGAATGAATCTGACTGAGAAAATGTGCTAAGTGGGGGTCCCACAGGGGTCCATTTTGGGGCCAACTCTTTTTGTCATATACATCAATAACTTAGATGAGAATATTACAAACCACATCATCAAATTTGCAGATGACACCAAGATCTATGGTAAAGTGGGAAGTGAAAGTGATATCGAGACCTTACAAAGAAATCTGCATGAACTCCACAAATTAAGCAGCTTTACTCATATCTAGCCAAACTCAATATACTTAGCCCTTGCCAATATGGCTTCAGACCCAAAAAAGCACTAACGATGCACTTATTAGTATGCTTAACTCGATTCATACAGCTCTTGATAAAAAGGAGTTCCCTGTTGGGTTATTTGTGGACCTGCGTAAAGCTTTTGATACTGTCAACCACCAAAACCTTCTTCTTAAATTACATCATTATGGAGTCAGAGGACACTCCCTACAATACCTCAAATCCAACCTTACTGACAGGCTCCAATATGTTTCTGTGAATAATACAAATTCTCCCACCTACCCATCAACATTGGTGTTCCTCAGGGCAGCATACTTGGCCCTCTCCTCTTTCTCATCTACATTAATGACCTTCCAAATGCCTCCCAACACCTCAAACCAATTCTATTTGCTGACGACACAACCTTCATTTACTCCAGTCCTGACCCCCTTGCTCTAAATGCCACAGTAAATACTGAGCTAAATAAAGTCCATCTTTGGCTAACTGCCAACAAACTCACCCTTACATTGACAAAACTTTCTATATTCTGTTTGGCAATAAATCCTCTAGTCAAATAAATCTCAAAATAAACAATACCCAAATTTGTAACAAATTAGATGGCAAATTCCTTTGCATTCTCATTGACCACAAGCTGAATTTCCAGGGACACATTCTAAATATATCAAAAAAAGTTTCAAAAACTGTGGGCATTCTTTCTAAGATCAGATATTATGTACCACGCCCTGCCCTGGTGACTCTCTATTACTCCCTTATCTATCCATATCTCAACTATGGTATTTGTGCTTGGGGCTCTACTACCCAAAATCACTTACGTCCTCTAATTACTCAACACAAAGCTATTAGGACAATATCCAACTCTGGCCCTAGACATCACTCGGTACCCCTACTCAAATCTCTGAATATGTTAGACATTAAGTCACTGCACATTCTCTCATGTGTATTATACATATATAAAACGCTAAACTATAATGCCAATCCTGATCTCAAAAGCTTCATAGAAGGTTGTAACAGAACCCATGAGCACCACACCAGAAATAAATACAGTTTTGATATTCCTAGAGTACGACTTAATCAAACTAGAAATGCTCTACAAATCAAGGGGCCCAGAATGTGGAATGACCTTCCCAACCATGTTAAAGACTGTACCTCTCTCAACCAGTTTAAGTTAAAAACGAAGCTATACCTAATAAATTCCCTGTAACCTACCTTACCCTTCTATTGTCAACCAATGTCTGTTTTTCTTTAATGAGCGCTGTTTGTCGACTTAATTGTATTTGTGCTGCTTTTTCATCTATGTTTTCATTTCTTGTTTTCATTCTACTCATTATGGTCAATTAGTATTAAGCTTGTCATTTAAGTTTATCATGCCCGAAACGCTTTGCGTAATAGTGGCTTTAGGCATTGTATGTACTAGCTCTACCTATAAGTCAACCAATCTTTGTAAAAATTTATTGTATGTATGTACCTTACCTAAATAAATTATTTTATTTATTTATTTAAATGGTCAGATGACTGACAAATGCTCTTTAATGTTGATAAATACAAGACCTTGAATGTGGGGGCATAGCAATCCACGTCACAACTACCAAATTGACAATACTACCTTACAGCAGATATATGAAGAACAGGACCTTTTATCAGAATCCATCATTCACTAAAAGTTGCACAACAAGTGGGAGCGGCAGTAAAAAAAAAGCAAACCAAACCTTGGGAATAATCAAGCATACCTTTACCTTCAAGGAAAAGAAAGTAGTTGTTCAATTGTATGTGTCTCTGGTGCACCCCCACCTGGATTATGGCATCGAGGCATGGAGACTTTATCTTCCAGAAAGACAGCTGCTCTGGAGAAGGTGCAACACCAGGCAACAAAAATCATACTAGAGATTAGTCATCTCTCGTATCAGGAACAGTTGAGGGTCACTGGGCTAACAACACTGCAGACCAGGCATGACAGGGTGGCTCTCGTAGAAACCTTCAAAATACTAAACAATTTGGACGACGTCAATCCAGACACTTTCTTCAAAAGGTCAGATGTAACACGAACAAGGAGCAATGGGTTCATGCTCAACAAGCATGAACCCATTGAACTACTTACAGTGTAATGAGTAATAGTAGATTATTATTATCTGAAGGTTAATGGAGTACAATACTGAATATTTATTTTTATGTCTTTACAGGTAAAAATGATTTAGGCACTAGCCAAACAAGTCCGTTTGATCCTAAAACTTGGAAAGTGCTAGCCTCTGCTAAAGAGTTGATATCAGATACACTGGTATGGAAGCAAGAGCATCCTGTGAGAATCATGGTACAGCACAGATGCTTAGATCTTCTTCAACATTCCCTAACTGAGGCATGGATCCAGTATAAGTGGGGATCATATGCCAGGCTCCTGTTTACAGTACTTTTTGCACTTAAGGCTATCTCAGTTGTCATCCTTGTCAGCTTTATGATAAATGTCAAGTAAGTTATCTTATGTCACATTTACTGAAACCTTGTGTTGTATATAATTTAAGTGATCATTTTTATTATCTAAAGTGCATTATTTTCTTTCACTTGATTCAAAATTGCTTCTGTCAAAGCTTATGTAAATTTCACCACATATTGCACTGTATAAATTTTCTATATATTACACAATAATTGGAAAGACTGAATGGAGACAGGCCTTGCCTTATTTTACAACCCGGCTGTCTTAATTAATCAATTTACCTGAAAATAATGCGTACAAGTTGAGGACAAATGTAAACGAGATAAGGGGTTACTTCATACTTAAGCTGTCACAGAATTGTGGTTCTTTACTCTCCTAAGTTCTCTTACATTTAATTTAGTAAATTAGCTACTTGATATTATTTTGTTATCTTTCAAATAGTTTTGTGCAGGATGAGTTAAAATATATTTTTCTGGCAGGGACCCCTCAGTAGTTCTCCAGCACCTCAGCCTCTGAACATGCAAAATCTTTTAGTTTTCTTCCTTCTCGGAGCAGTTGTTCATCTGCAACATAGTTTCTGGGGTATTGGGAGTCTTCTCCTTGGTATTGTTGAAAAACAGATACTTTTCCATTTCTTATCAGCTATTGTTAATAATATTTTAATAAATAAATATCTGAATTAGTTCACAAAATGCACTGTACATGCAAAAAAGTGTGCTGATTGGAGTAGCATTCTGGGCCATGTGAAGGTTTCTGTAGCACACGCCATTTGGCAAGTGAATGTAAAGATAGCATTGTTTGCAATATGGGAAATGATGATGAAGCTGGTTCATATAGCAGACCCAGATACAAAAATGGGGATTTAGGATGCCATTCATAAGATATGTTGTTTTATAATTTGTGAACCCTCTTTTACTAATGAATCTGTTCATAGCTTTGTTGGAAAACAAAAAAACAGTAGACGAATTACTGCACCATCCTGGGATGTCTCATCACAGAGGGTGTTCTGATTCATCTTTGGTTTATCTAAAACTAAGAGCCAATCCTTTTTTGTCAGATAAAGTGTAGATTCTCCACAAGTTTCAATGTGTAATGATTGGGATGAGGATTAGGAGAGATTTGACTACTATATCAAGTTTTACTTGACTTATACTAATGCATATCTGAAATACAAAAACAAATGTCATAGCAAACCAAAGCAGAAATTACAATTATCTTAATAATGAAAGATCAATTAGGTAACCAACTGTATGGGTCTCTTAGAAAATATAAACGCCTTGATATAATATGATATAAGATCATTATTACTAAAAACTAGGGGATTAACATCAGATATATCACACTTGACTCAATAAAAATTACATGGGTAATATATCTTAATATTTCATTAAGCATTTAACGTAGACATACACCGATTCTCCTTCGAGTCTCCTAGGCCCAGGTAAATGGAATACCAAGATTAGCCTATGCCCGTCCTATACCCCAGACCATACCCTCCTGCAAAGTTGGGTGAAACGTGCCTCAAGTGTCTGGCCTCCAAATTTATACAAACAGATTCTTTCTTATAGTGAAGATGTATCAATACAGATATTCATTCTTTTTTTAGGAACTGGAAGCATATAACAGACAAATACAATATGTCAGAAGAAACGTTCTGTGATGCAGTTCTGAAGTCTCCACAGTTTTGTCAGAGGTCAAGGCGGCAAACACAACAGAGGACACAACTGAATCTCTGACTATAAGATCAACAAATGAAGCTTCTGAGTGGAATCCAACTCCATCTCATATAAGTCATAGCTTTCTGCTTTTTTCACTGGTCCTACAAGTCTTCTTGGAAATAAACAGGCAATGAAGGTAATTTAAACTGCAGTTAGTTAACATATTCAATATTACTTATATTTAGTCAATCTGTAACTAATTTAGTGCAGTACATTAACAAAGATTTAAATATATGTATAGTGATATATTTAAATACTCTGACTTCTAATGTGATCTACAGGGTAATCCAAACATAATTAGCTTAAGAATATCATTGCTCTATGATCTGAAAATTATTTGGATTAGCCAGTGCCATTCTGTATGAACTTGTAGAACAGAAGTCTGGGTTGTACAGTTGGGGTTTGTTCTCGGCTCATAATCGAGAATCTTGGGCGGGCCAGAAATGGTTGGGCGTATTTTCTATTGCCTCATGCCCCTGTCCAACTAGCAGTAAAAAGCGTTCAATTTTGTGAGAACATTTCAAAGTATCGTAATGGATTAAGTCCGGGTATTTGTGGGACCAGTAATCCAAGTACAGTAATACATAATCTGTGATACAAATACTCTTGTAATAGTTTTTTATAAAGTAACTTTCAGACCTGAAATTAAAACTCCATTGTAATTCTAAACGTTATTATTTTCCTTGTTTGTATACCTAATTTTGTTTGGCCTCTAGGAGTGAGGAGGGTGTGTACCTGTTCAAAGACAGGTGTGGGATGAACAAATCCACGAGGGCCATAATGAGGGTTCGAACTTACGCCCGGGATGATCCCAGATGCTGCCTTCCCTCATCACAGCCCTTGTGGATTTGTTCATTCGATACATCACGCTATTGTGATTTCTGTGTGTACAAGTGTGAGATGATTGACAAAAAGGATTAAGACCAGACCCTAGTGTACCTTTATGTTTTATGCAGTAATGGCCGGGTTTTGATAGTTTGTACTCTAGTGTATGGCTTAGATGCTCTTGCCCTTACACGGGGGTCTCGAGCTAAGCCAATAGGAGCTTAGTATATTATGTTATGGTATCTATTTATTTATATTATTTACAAGCAAGATGGTTTTTATTTGTACAAATCCTTCCAAATTCATTATTATTAGTATTTATTTATTACAGTATTATTTATAATTTTTTTATTGTTATTATTATTTTGACAGCTGAAGTGGCATTATCTTCATAGCAATTTCATTTTTGTACGACTCCTGTGCATAGTGTTAACAGCCATGTTGCTCATCCCAACCTCCTACTGTGATTTCATGCTTGGCATCAAAATGGTAAGAATATCTAATTTATTTTTTCTTTAATTTCTTTATTTTTTGTTTTTGCATTTGCTGAATTAAATGTTTATACATTAATTCCACTTCTGCCTTCTATCACGGCCAAATTGTAGCACCTACAACTCTTTGCAGCGAAATGGGTTGACAAAAATCACTATACAGTATTATAAAGTTATATTGAACAAAAGTTCAGCGGTAAATGTAATAAAATGTCTTTCTACTGTAGTGGGCCCCTGGGTGGCCCTTTGGTGCTTGTCGGTTGTATAGCTCTACATGTATCATGTCACACCAGGTCCTTCAGAGCCATAGATAACCTACCAGAGGCCAAAACCTAATCCAATCATATAAATGGCTTGGAGGCAGGACATAAAGAGTTAGATCTCACTCCCTGGTAGTCACTGATAGTTAAGCACTCAAAACAGGCAAGGGAGGCTAGATCATCTAAACCAACAAGAGAAATATCCACCAGAATGGTAGATTGCACCAAAACATGCAACGACAAGGAAAATATTATCAACCCTGACAACAAAAAACACAGTAGGTAGGTTGTTACCCATAGTAGTTACACACCTATTCTATTTTTTATTTAGGCAAAAGTACCTGTACATATAAAATAGGATACAAAAAGTAGTTAGGATGATAGTATAGGGAAAGCAAGAACAGTACTACCTTCATGGAGGGCGGCAAGTAAAATGAGTAAGGGGCATGAAAAATAACGTGCGCGATAACTCAAATATAATCGTGTAAGGGGCACAAACTTCTAAGCCGTATACTGGAGTACCAGCTATCGAAACCCGTCTTTTACTTCCTTACTTTCAGTATATGTACATAACTTTAAATCAGAAATACAGAACAAATGTTTATGATAAAGAAACACCTGAAGCACAAGAGTGATAGTGACACAATAAGCAGTATTGGGCAGGTCTTCACCAGGTACATTAATACTGGATTTAATGATCAGTTTACCCAAGGGAAACCCTGAGCTCCTGGGGCTGGCACCTGGTGGGGGAGTAACTAGCACAGGTAATGACTCTAGTTGTCAAGATTGCTAATATTTTGTCTTGATGTTGTCTTTTTGATGCACTACTTTTCTAGTTTTTACTTTTGGAGATCTAGCATTCCCTGCACCCTGTGCCTCTTTGAATTGACCAGGTTTTGTTTCCTCTGGTCTATGAAAAATTTTCTATGAATCACAAGAGCCTGGTGTGACATGGTACTTGTGAAGCTACATGGCTATCCAGGTGGCTAGCAGCAAGGAGCCACCAAGGCACACTACCCGAAAAAAAATTACAATAAAATCATGTCAACAAATTTAGTCATCATAATTTGGGTGTGGGGGTAAAGGCTGATAAAGGGGTTTGCTTCCTGGAATCTACAAAAAAAAAAAATAATGATTCCAAAGAAAATTTATATTTCAAAGCTATAGAAAAAACATATGGAGATTACAGGGAAATAAAGTACCAATTTCTATACTGTATGTCCAACTTTACGCAAAAAATTAGCCATAGTTGGTGAGAATCGATTCCTAATTTCTAAGCCATACTTCTATCTATAGAACAATCCATTGATCAGAATCACATTACCAGTAATGTACTGTATTGTATAGGGTAAATATAATTTCAAAATAATTTGTAAAAGGTAGAAAGGAAAACTTGTGTTAGCCACATGAAGTAATGCTGCTATGAGCGAGGTGATTTTATAATAATAATTCATTGTGTTGGGGGGAAGGGGACAGGCAGCCAGTGTTTTAGCCTGGGATTAGTTGTGGCTGAGAGATCTTGGCATCAGGAAGGAATCCTGAATATTCAAGTGAATAATCAACAACATTTAGATCTACAACTTGCATCATCTTCAATAAACTGAAATATTCTAATTCTATAATTAAATCATTACATTTTTAAAGACATTTAATTGATCAAAATTTCCACTTTTATTTATACTATAATGAAGAAATGTTACAAGCTAAAATACCCTTAAACAAATAACTATACAGCATATTTATTTGTATAAATGTATATTTTTAATTTCCAGGTACCAATTTGGCAGTGTGGTATACTGGCTCTTCTTATGGCATGGATTCAACTCATTCAAATCATCAATAAATTGCCACAGTGTTCAGTTTTCACAATCAGTACGTGGGATTTCATAAAATGTTACCTCAAAGGTTTGATGTACATTGGAATGGTGATATACTCTTTGCCCTGATCTTTCATTTGCTCTTACAAGATAATAGTGCCTTTAAATCGATTCCACAATCATTTATGAAGACTGTAGTCTGGATGTTGGGCGACCTTGGATATAATGATACCTTTATCCAGGAACCACTTTCTTATCCAGTCCTTGTCAATGTACTCTTCTTTGTTTTATCTGCACAATTTGGGCTTTCATTGTTACATTAGTAAAAGCTCCATCATCAAATGAAAAGGAAGTTGAATTGTTTAAAAAAAGCCTGCACTAGCAAATTATCTTCTAAATCTTGACGTGCTTTCCATGGTTTAAAAGAAAACATGCTGTGGGAATGTATAATGTTAGTAATAGGAAGCCTAAGGAATCATTGGTAGTGAGCAAATTATCACAACATATTGATAAAGTTACTTTAATGAATACCAGTACTTATAAATTCAAGCAAGACAATACCAAACACTGGATTGTATCATCAAAGACAGAAAAGTTATTTAGATTTTTCAGTAATTATTCTAATGAAGGTGCAAATATTGCATTGCCTGATCTCCAACAAGAGCATTTACAGGCACAAACTGAAAAGCTTGACCAATTGCTTGCTCTTTGTAATCAGTTAAATGAAAATTACCGTAAGCAAAATGAGCAGATACTAGAGATGAAACAACAGTTAGATAATATGAAGCAAAATCAAGATACAGCACGAGCCCACTAAGTTTTCCTTAACATACAATACAGTGGGTGGGTTGTGGACAAAAAAACAAACATGGAACTTCAGGTACATGTACATAATCTACTGAATATAAGCAGGCTTTTTTATCTTCAGTTATTAGTGTAACTACCAAAGTCTAGTTACAGGATGAGAGCTACACTCGTGGTGTCTCCTTCTCCAGCACTGTCATATAATGCTTTGAAATTTCTGATCGTTTGGCTTCCACCACCTTCTCACCTAACTTGTTCCAACCGTCTACCACTGTTTGCGAAAGTGAATTTTCTTATATTTCTCCAGCAGCTTTGTTTTCGTTAGTTAAAATTTATGACCTCTTGTTCGTGAAGTTCCAGGCCTCAGGAATTCTTCCCTATCAATTTTATAGATTCCTGTTACTATTTTGTATGTAGTTATTATATCGCCTCTTTTTTTCTATCTTTTAGTTTTGGCATATTTAATGCCCCTAACCTCTCCTCGTAGCTCTTGTCCTTTAGTTCTAGGAGCCACTTAATGGCATGTCTGCACCTTTTCCAGTTTGTTGATATGCTTCTTAAGATATGGGCACAAAATAACAGCTGTACATTCCAGCTTTGGTCTAATAAAGGTCGTGAACAATTTCTTTAGTATTTTGTCATCCATGTATTTAAAAGCAATTCTAAAGTTAGAAAGTGTAGCATAGGCTACTTGCACAATGTCCTTAATATGGTCCTCAGGTGATAGTTTTCTATCTAGAACCACCCCCTAGATCTCTTTCTTTATCAGAATTCTATGAAGATTTCTCACATAATTTATAGGGTTGTGTGGGTCTATGTTCTCCTATTCTACATTCCATAACATGGCATTTATTCACATTAAATTCCATTTGCCAAGTGGCGCTCCATGAACTTATTTTGTCCAGGTCTTTTTGAAGGGCATGACTATCATCTAAGTTTCTTATCTTCCCTACTATCTTAGCATCATCAGCAAACATGGATTTATTTCCTTTAAATGCAATATTTGTGTGTTCCATCCATCATGTAATTATTATAATTCCCCCCCCTTTTTCCAATTCAATTTATGCTTTGATCTCAATTAGTTTTAAGTTTCAGTCTAAGTTTGTTTCCATATCTTGCCCATAACGCTGTGTGTATTAGTGGCTTTAGGCATAGTAAGTAGTAGCTCTATCTAGATATCCAACATGTTACTCAATTTCTATGTATATATTTTTACCTAAATAAACATTTTATTTTATTTTATTTTTATTTATTTGTTACGGTGCCGCCACCAACATTAACGATCTAAGAAGTGTGAAAAATTTGGCGAAATGTACAGACTAATTTCCCTTCATACAGCTGTTGATGGCCAGCAGCTGCATTAAAGCACTTCTGGTTTGTTGAACGTTACTATCAAGTCTGGTAATAGTAACTAATCTCAACGTGATCATATCAACTCAAATTTATTGTTCTGTATCGAGATAAGAGTGTCTTCCCTAATCTTCACATTGCTATTCAGATAATGC
>NC_091161.1:45473533-45479558 GCF_040958095.1 Procambarus clarkii
TGGTGGTGTTGACCGCTGGCTCCCCCGGGGCAGCAGCAGCAGGCGCAGGGCACGACATGCCCCCGCTTCAGTGACCAGTGTGACCGCCAGGGAACGGGCCGCAGCGGCCTGGAGTCCCAGCCGCTGGAAGTGCTGGTGGTGTATGTGTGTGAGTGTGTGTCGCACTCCTGCCGCCTCCTCCTGCTACGTGCTGCTCCACACTTCCCCGTGTCACCTGTGTCATGCTCGGGCCCGGCCTGGGCTGACACGCCCTCCTCACCACTACCGTCTCCTGTTATGGTGGTGGTGATGACAGTCCCATCCGCTGCTCGGAGCTCCTACCTGTGACTGGTCCGTTGGAACTCACCCGCTGCTCGGAGCTCAATCCCTGCTCGGAGCTCAACTGCTGCTCGGAGATCACCCGCTGCTGGAAGCTCGCTTTTGTTAGTGAGAGTAGTGAGGGGGGCCGTGAGCCGCTCCAGCCAGGTATGAATGTGAGACCCCACTAGCGGCGAGGTGGTGTGTCGGCTTGTGGGAGCGGGCGTGTACAGGCGGCATTGGATCCGCCCATGTCCCTAACAGCACAGGAGGTGGTGGAGCGCGCGGGCGTGGAGTTGTCTAAGTGCATCACGGGTCTTGGGCTTCGCTCCCGCAGTAGGGAGAGAGAGGTGCGGGAGGCGCCCCTGGGACCAGGCGGCACCAGTGGAGGCGGGGAGGGGGGCAGGATGGGCTCGGTGAGGCGAGGTGGGGTTATGGAGAAGGTGGCTAACGTTCTGTGTGGAAACACTGTCGCCTCAAGCGGACTCGTTAATGGTAAGACAAAGATGGACAAGCCCGTCCCCCCAGAGAAGCCCAGTCGCTTCCTGCTGGGGAAGGTGAGGAATGGCGGAATGCCCGGGCCCCCGTTGGGCAGCCCCGCTATCCCTTTCAACGGTCACCAAGGCTCGCCTCGGCCGTTGAGGGCTTCGCGGTCCCCAGCACATATCCTGAGGGGACACCGCTATCTCTCATGGGACGAACTTATCCGTGACGAAGCCTTCCTAGCTAGATTTTTCACGTATTTTTCACCCATCGAAAGGACTGTACTGGCACAGGTGTGCCTCAGATGGCGCACGGTGCTCTACCAGCCACGGTTCTGGCACGGCATACGGCCTGTCCTCAACTGCCGTGAGATGCGTCACACCAACGTCGAGCTCACCACAGACATGCGACGACGCTTCTATGTGTCGGTGCAAAAGCGCGGATTTGATTCCCTCGTCCTCATGTGTGCAAATGACGAGGACCTTATGGACCTGGTGGCAAACTATGCCGTCAACCACACCAAAGCCCTGCGCTCGGTGGCTCTCCGCTGCTCCAACATATCCGACAAAGGACTGGAAACTCTCTTGGATCATTTAAACGGCGTTTATCAGCTGGAGCTGCAAGGCTGCAACGACGTGACGGAGGCGGGGCTGTGGGCGTGTCTCAATCCCCGCATCGTCTCCCTATCTGTGGCCGACTGCATAAATGTGGCTGACGAAGCAGTGGGAGCCATTGCTCAGCTCCTTCCCTCCCTGTACGAGCTCAACCTTCAGGCCTACCATGTCACGGACGCCGCCCTCGCCTTCTTCAGTCCCGCCAAACGTCCACACTCTCAATCCTGCGGCTACACTCCTGCTGGGAACTCACCAATCACGCCGTTATCAATATAGGTTCGTATAGTTCTTGCTCTCATTCTCTTCACATGCCCAAATTGACCGTTAAACGTGCTGCCCTCATTTACCGAACCCTTGCAGAATGGTAGTTACCAACAACGGCTGTTGACGAGTCAGAATCACTGTTTAGTAACTTAAGATATTGCTTTCTTGAATTCGTGAACTTAAGAATCTGAAGTACTTCCTCCAATTATCTGTTTTTGCTGATAATTGCTCAGAGTATGTGGTATATATATATATATATATATATATATATATATATATATATATATATATATATATATATGACAGGAAACTGGTCGCTCTTGAGTCTTTAGTTTTCCCAATGAGGTCATCGCCCACCCTCCTTTAAGAACTTAAGTGCACATTTACCCCAGGCGCCCAGAGTCTCAGAGCCTATCGGCACGAACCTGTAACAACGTTCTAGGTCTCTGTACTTGTTGGTTTTCTACACACACACACACACACACATATATATATATATATATATATATACATATATAAATTTGTGAGATATATATATGTATACACACAAAAGTCCTTCAGTTTGATTTCAAAAAGCATTCAATATTTAACGCTGATGTTGAATTTGTTGAAACAAAGTTAAATATATCAACAAGTAACAAATATTTGTTAATTAGTGAGAACAAATAATTTATTTTTTTGGCATTCATGCGTTAAGGACATTGTTTGTAAAAATCTACTAATAATTAAATAACTAAACATGAACATTGAGAATCAATTTGTTATTTAAATTCATAGTATACCTCAGCTACATGTTTGCTTATTTGTTTTGTTTTTGTGCTCAGACCACGTGGTAGACCTAACACGTGATGCAAGGTGAATGGGGGGCGAGATATTTCTTACTGTGATTAATTAATTGTTTTCACATATAGATTTGTTCCATCCTTGCTTGAGTTGACAGGTGTTGATCACTGGTGTGTTGACCAATGTGTTGACACCTTTAGTCAAGCGTCAGTATTACTGTATTCAGGTGTGTTACTGTAGTCAGGTGTCACTGTAGTCAGGTGGCTGTTCTACTGGAGTTAAGTGTTCTAGTCAAGTGTTAACGTGTGAGGTGATCCCTGGAGGCTGACCTGGGGATCAACACGGGGCTGCATGTTGCACGTTGCATGGCGAAATATTTTATAGACTGAGCCCCTCACCAATGGCCAGTCAGGCTACTCTTAGAACAGGGCAGACTGAGGCGTTTTACGAGCCGACCCCTCTCACGGTCTATGATATAAGGATGTGATAGGAAGCCTCCTCTCCCACCCCCTCCCTCCCACATACCTTCGGAGGAATGTTTAACTTACAGCCCAAACATTTCCTTAAAAATTTTGACAAAGTTTCCTAAGTTATTTCTGGCTTGAATAAGAACGTATAGTCTTAACTAGTGTAATAATGAGATGTATTTTAAGGCAGTGACATGAACCTTATTATATTAATACACGTAGAGCCGGCGAGGATGGTCATACCATAACTAGGTCAACCCGAATTAGAAACTAAGGTTGTCCTCTCCATAGAGGCCATCACTGGACCTGAAGGCGACGTCGGAGGAATAATTCACCAAAGAGCTGAGCCCTAAAGGTGCTGACCTGAACATAAGAACAAAGGCGAGACTTTAATATAAGTGAACATATATCAAGAAGAAGGAAGGCATGAGTAAAGTGAGGAAAGTCCCTAGGTGGAGGCAGAGGGAGGACGTATAGGCCGCAGGATGAAGCGGGTGTGGGGGGTGGACAATCGATACGGGTCGTCCACGAGGCTATGACGTAAACACACGGGTCGACCCCACTCACGTGCTGCCCCGCCAACACTTGTTTACTCTTTTGTTTACACCTGTCTCTAAGGCAGAGGTGACGCTAGAGGGTGTAAGTGGAGGTGGTAAGTGGAGGGTGGAAGGAGGCATGTGGAGGGGGGGGGGGAAGAGGCAAGTGGAGGGTGATGGAGGAAAGTGTGTGTGTGGGAGTGGGGGTGTGGGGTTGGAGGAGGCAAGTTGGAATGCTTGTGTTTCCCGTTCGTGAGCACCGAGCATATGGACAATGTTGGACATTTATTTTGCGTTCGTGAGCAGCGCGTGTGACATGATGAGCTCTTATTACTAACACTTCGTGATACAAAATATGTAGCACATTGGCATTATTTCCATCATTTATGCAGTGGTTCTTGGTTTAGATTTCCTTTAATATTGACTCCAATAAATGGAGAAATCTGGTGTTATTGTACTGCAGAAGGTGAACAAGAGGCCTTTAACTGAAGATTACTAGCAAAACAACTGTAAATACAGATAACTTATCAGCTATATAGTAATGGGAAATAAAGGTCAATAGAAGATCAAATTTAGTTAATATCTCACTTCAAATGTTTGTATCGGTCTAAACAAATGAGCTATAAATTGGACCATCGTGAAGAGACAGATGACGTTAATAATGGTCGTCTTTTTATGCAATTTGCGTGAAGCTTTTCTCCTTCCGATAAAACTTTAAATTCGAATTTAAAGAAATGTGTGTACAAAGAGGACAAAATATAAATTATGAGGACAGAAGCTACACGAACTAATAAAGCCACTATTATGCAAAGCGTTTTCAGTAAAACTTAAAATAATTTGGAATACCAAATTATTGAAAGCTGTGTTGGGTAAACACTAAATGCTAAAAGGCAAGTTACCCAAAAATTGGAAAAATTAAAGAAAAATAATAGGTGAGTACAATAAAAAGGTGATACTTAATGACGACACTCATATATAGACTATTACATTATGGAGTCACTATAGTTCTAGCAACAGTACAGTAGTTTATTTACATTTGTAACAGAACGGAAATACTAAGCAGTAATTCACTGCTGGCCAAGTATAGAGCTACCTGCCCTATCATACTCATGCCGGTGATTAGAGCTGTAGAGCTACGATGTAAAAAACAATTAGTGGCTTTAGGTATTGTATGTACCATCTCTATCTATAAATCCAACTTTATGTTTGTAACTCATCTTCTATGTATGTACTTTTATCTGAATAAAAAAAAATATGAATTCGAATTTGAATTTGAAACCCGCGCAGGAACCACCACCGCTTCGTCTTTATTTTAGATGTCCCCCAAGTGCACCTTTATTGATTTGATTTTAATAACATTAATAATAGTAAAGTTAAACAAGTAATATATATACAGTCTGATTACAATCATTACATTTACATCAGATATAATTTTTTCCTCATCAGCATTCTAAAATAAGTGAAAAAATGGGCATGTTGTTGTTGTTGTCAGGTCGGCCATTATTAAATTGTCGAGTATGAGCGAGGCGTCGGCCGCGGCGTCACCTCGGGAGGGAATTACGTAATTACACTCGTCACGGCGTTCATGGTAGGTGATTACCTGGATTGTTTAAAGCCTTGTGGAGTAGTGGCAAGGATTTAAATACCAGCGGGTAATGGATAACGACGCTGTCACTACGAAACGCTCGTGCCCGATAAAATCACCTGAAATATTGTTTTGTTTTGCTGATTGTAATGCAGTGTTTGTGTTGGCGGGGAGGTGGGGGGGGGGGGGAGAGAGGAGGGGTCGTTGCTAAGGAATCTACGACTATGGTTGTGGAAATGGTCATTATATACCACGCTAGCGATACCAAGGACCCAGAGTGGCTATCGTGCCAAGCTACCAACATCAAGGGTCTAAAGCAGGTATCGTACCAAGCTAGCAATACTAGGTCCTAGTATTGCTACCTAGCTACTAAGCTAGCTAACTAGGTCCAGACTGGTTATCGTAGGAAACTAGCGATTCCCTGACGGATAGTGCTTATCCCTAATTTGGTTGAAGTTATTGAAATAAATATATTCATTTTTTTCGAGGGGATCTTAACACTCAAGTGGTTTGCAGTGGTAGTAGTTAAGAGCAGTCGGCCCATAGCGATTGGACCTGAGAGCAATTGTTGGGCATGGCAAGACGTTTGGGCACGTCTCCTTCCATCTGATACCTCTGTTCACCAGGCAGTAAATATAAGTTAATTGAATTTAGCGGGGGGGGGGTGGAATCTGCATGCGGCCTTTCATTGAACTCAGTGCGGCCTTTGAAACCAATTTTAAATTCATGTGAACAATAATGAACAATAGCACTCTAATACAATTGATAACTTGCAATGCTTTAATAGTCAGACCTTAAAATGGAAAAACTATGGTAAGGAAATCTGTGATCCAGAAAATATAATAATTAATAATAGTTAATTTGATTGGGGACAGGCAGCCCATATTTATACATACGTTAGGTTTATACCGAGGCCCCCCCCCAAAAAAAAATAGAGTGAGGGGATGGGCCTCGGTAGGGGGTTGCACCCTAGGGAGGGCCACTACTGGCACTCCC